>NW_007249896.1:237073-245979 GCF_000164805.1 Carlito syrichta | reverse complement strand
GGCTACAACCTAATTAAACGTCTCTAATGTTTTCAGTTTTTCTTCAGACTTTGTCAAGGTGACTCTGTTTCCTAGTTAAAGCACAGTTGTAAATGGTTTGCAGGAAAACATTTCAACTTATGTTAATAAATTAAAGGTTTTGACCAGTCATGCATGTAGTTTGTGGGACTACTTTCACTTTCCAGCATTGTTTCTAAGGTAATAGCTTTTTTCATCATTGCTTGCTTAATAATTTTGTCTATGCTCTCACTTGATATTTTATTAAATCCAAATAACATTCAGTTAAAGTCCCACGGTTTCCTGTTCATGCCCTTGGAAATAGATTATCATAAGAATATTTCCAAGAGGAGGAATAGAAAAATAAAAGAACAAACCAAGAGCCAAAAGTCATTTTTTAGCTTGTTGTTAAACCCTGCATGCATGAGTAGTATCACCACCTCCCCTCCGTCGTTTTCACTTTTGGCAACTCACCCCCACTCTTGGATGAATCCAGCTCCCCATCTTCCCCTCCGAGAAGTTCCACAGGGAGCAGATCGAGATAAGCAACACTTCCTAATGTATATTCTTTTCTTAATCTCTGATTTGTATGTACATATATACAATATACATATTATACATTTTATATATATATATATATATATATATATATATATGTATATATATGTATGTATGTATGTATGTATATATATATGTATGTATGTATATATATTTGTCTGCTTGTTTTTGACTTTTTTAATGGTAGTTATTCTGACTGATGCAAAGTGGTATCTCACTGTAGTTTTGATTTGCATTTCTCTGATGATTAGTTAAGCTAAACTTTTTTTATATGTTTGTTGGCTGCTTTCATGTCTTCCTTAGAGAAGTGTCTATTGATGTCTTTCGCCCACCTTTTTAGTGGAGTGATTTGCTTTTTTCCTGTCAATTCATTTGAGTATCTTATAGATCATGGATGTTAGGCTTTTTACGATTAATAGTTTGCTAATATATTTTCACATTCTTGCAGGTTGTCTCTTTACTCTCTTGATTTTTTTTTTTTTTAGCTTAATAAGGTTTCACCTGTCAATTTTAGCTTTTCCTGCATTTGCTTTTGAGGACTTAGTCATAAATTTACTGACTACTCTGATGTCCAGAAGGGTGTTCCTTAAGATTTCTTCTAAGATTCTTATAGTTTGAAGCTTCACATGTAAGTCCTGGATTCATTTTGAGCTAATTTTTGTAAATGATGATAGATATGTGTGAAGTTTCATTCTTCACAGATCTAAGAAAAGACAATATGTTAATTCATATGGAAACAAAAAAGAGCCTGAAAGCTAAAGCAATCTTCAGCAAAAACAACAAAGCTGGAGTTATCACACTTCCAGACTTCAAACTTTACTACAAGGGTAAAGTAACCAAGACAACATTGTTCTGGTACAAAAATAGGCATATAGACTAATGGAACAGGACAGAGGATACAGAAATAAAACTACATACAAATGATTGTATTAATCTCTGATAATCATTTATATTTCTCCAGAGTCAGTGATAGTATCATCTTTTTCCTTTACAATTGTGTATATTCGAATTCTCTCTCTCTCTCTCTCTCTGTCTGTCTCTCTAATTAATCTGGCAGCCAGGAAATTGTTAATCTTATTTATTCTTTTCATCTTATTTTTTGTATTGATTTTATTTAACTGTGATTTTATTTTAATAATTTTCATTTTTCTCCTAATTCTGGGATTAGATTGCTTTTCACTTTCCCACTCCCTCAGGGGCAACATTAGACTGTTTAGTTGAGATCCTTCTATTTTATTGATATGTGTGTGTAATGCTATAAATTTTCTTCTCAGCATTGAATTAATGATATTCCAATGGTTTTGGTGTATTGTATCTTTATTTTCATTTGTTTCTATAAAATATTTTTCTTCTGCCTTGATATGTGTTAACACAAAAGTAACTTTGTTGAATAATTTCTATGTATTTGGAGGTTCCTGTTGGTGATGATATTTATTTTTATTCTACTGTGGTCTGAGCAGATACTAGGTATACTTGCAACTTTTAACTATTTGCTCATAACTTGATTTATGCCTGAGTGTGTGGTTGATCTTGAAGTGTGTCCCATGTGCTAATGAGAAGAATGTATGTTCTTTATTTTTTGGATGAAGTGTCCTGTAGATGTCTATTGCATCCACTTGATCTAGTGTCACATTAAGGTTCTGGATTTTCTTGTAGGTTCTTTGCCTCAATGATTTCTCTAAGGTTGTTAGTGGGATACTGAAGTCCCCAGATATAAATGTATGGCTGTCTATGTCATCTCTTAGTTTAACAAGCAATTGTATTATGCATCTGGGTGCTCCTATGTTGGATGCATATGTATTCAAGATCGAAATTTCTTGCTAAAGGATTATGCTTTTTTGATTATTTAGTGTTCTTCTGTGCCCTTATTGGTTTGAGGTCTATTTTGTGCGATATAAGAATAGCTACTCTTGCACTTTTTGATTTCCATTTACCTGGAAGATCTTTCTCCAACTCTTTACCTTGAGTCTATAGATGTCATTTTCAGTGAGGTGCATTTCCTAAAGACAGCAAAAGGATAGATTATGCCTTCTTTATCCATTTTGCCAGACTATGCTTTTTGAGTGGTGCATTTAGTCAGTTCACATTTAAGTTAATTATTGATGTGTGTAGGTTTTCTCTTGTCATATTGCTATTAAGATGCTGCTTTGACTTTCAGGTTTTGTGGTTGATTTTTGTGGTCTGTGTACTCTGTGTTTCACTGTGCTTTGTGAGAAGTGGAAACAATCTTATATTTCTGTGCTGATAATTTTCCTAAGCATTTCCTCAAACTCTGGTCTGAAGGTGGCATATTCTTCATTAATGAAGTTTAGCTTGGCAGGGTAAGGAAATTCTTAACTGGAATTGATTTTATTTAAGAATGTTCCTTCTTGCTTGTAGGATTTCTGCTGAAAAGTCTGCGACAATTCCATTGGATCTTCCGCAGTAGGTGGTCTGCCCTTTACACTAGCTGCCATTAGAATTTTTTCTTTTGCACTTACCTTGTAGAGATGAATTATTGTGTACCTTGAGGTTGATCTTCTCTTGTAATAGCTTGCAAAATTTCTCTGAATCTTTTTCATCTATATGGTCACCTCTTAAACAAACTAGAAGAAATTTTGTTGGATGATATCTTGGAAGGCTTGTTCTGAGGTGTTGTCAGTTTGCCCTCCTCTCTCAGGGATTCCAATCAACCATAGATTTGGTCTCTACATAATTCCAAATCTGTCGTCTGCTTTGCTCATTTTTTCTAAGCTTTTTCCTCTTATTTTTTTTTAAACTGAGTTAGTTCAATAGTTCAGTCCTCAAGCTTTAAGAGTCTTTCTTTTGTCTGGTCAGTTCTGCCATTGAGGCTTGTTATTGTGTTTTGAAATTCCTGGAAATAATTATTCATTTCCAGAAGTCAGATTTTTCCTTTCCTATGATGGTCAGCTCAGCTTTCTCTTTCTGTACTACTTTTGTGGCCTAGTTGATCTGTGCGTCCACCTTCTTATGGACCTCCTGGGGTGTCTTTTGTATTCATAGTCTGAATTCTATGTCTGTCATCAGGAACAGGTCGTTCTGGGTGGCCTCTATTGCTAGGGATTTTGGAAATTCTTTTGTGCGTGTCAAATTTGTAAGGCTTTGGGGATTACTCATGTTTATTGGCTGGTCCTTCCTCATCTGTGAGAGTGGACTTTTCTCTTTTTATTTCTTCTTTTGTTGTTTTTTTTAGTAAGATATAGTTGCTATTGTTGGGGTGACCATTAGAGGGATTTCTTTTCATCCCACAGGATGGTCTCCTATAGTGGTACACTTCACCATACCCTGTGAGTGGTCAACTGTGACGGCCTGATCACTGTGATTCCTGCTGGTCTTCTGAGTTTAGTTGTCCTGTAAGACTGCCACTATTTAGTTGGTGCTGGAGGGTTCCTGCAAAATATCCAGATATGTGAAGGTGCAAGTGTTTAATTTGGAAGAGAATTGGTAACCGATGTCTCAAGAGAACCCTCTAGGAAAGTGATCTGATGTCCTGGCTTATGGACTAATCTGTGAGATGTATGGGGACATGGGCTTTGTTCTTATAGCCTTCTCGACGGCTGTATTATTGTTTTTGATGTTGTAAATTGGCTGTGTCAGGTGATTTTCAGTCATTAGGTGGAGCTTTTAGGAGACAGCCAGTTGTGGTGGTGGTTGTGAGCTTATTTTCTTGGCCTTTGTTTCACCAGGGAAGTGCACAGATGGCCTAGGCTTAGGATGTGGTTATGGGAGTTCCCAAAGTTTCTCAGTCCCTGGGTTTTCAAGTGGGGATGGTGATAGTTGGTTGTGGAAGTCTAGTTAAGACTGAATCACTCATCAGCTCACCACCTGTACACATAAAAGGTTATCTCAGTGTGAAATAGTTTCCCTGGCCACTGCGACCATGCTGTGGATATGGCTGAGCCACCTCTATTATACAAAAAATTCACACAGGAAGAATAGCTGCCAGGATGACAGCTTCCCTCCTGCTGGTACTGGTTCCCCTTTTCTTCTCTGAGGCTGTCCATTCCCATAACTCAAAGTTTCTTTTAGCAGCAAGGTTTTTCCTGTGGGCTTACTCTGATTGCTCTGCATTTCAGCTCCTCACTTGTGCATACTTAGTTGAAATTTGGAGGGGGTCATGGGTCTCCTGGCTGCTGTGGCAGCACTACACAAATGGCAGGGCCATCTTTTGCACAGAAGAGTTCACACGGGAAGAAAGAGGTAAACAGGACAATAGTCTTTCTCCTGGCTTTCCTTACCTTGCTAGAGGCTCTCCACATTCAAAACTCAGAAGTTCATTCCACAACAACTATCCCACTGCAGCTCGCCCCAAACAGGAACTGCTGGCAGTGATGGAATTTGCTCTTGGAATAAATAAAAATAGCTGAGGTTCTCAATCCCTCAAGCCTGGGAGCTGTTCACTGAGCACAACCTGTAGGGATCAAGTTCTCAGGGAATGGCTAGACCATAGGCATTCAGAGCTCTGTTGGGTTCTCAGCTCCACATGGGCTCTGAGTGCTCAGATGTACCACATCCAGGTCATTTCCTATGTGAGACTGAAGTCCTGTGAGACTTCAGGGGCTCTTCCAGTCGTGGCAGGAGCACTGATTTTCCTAATTTTTTGCGCTGACCATTTCTCCATGACTAGTGGCTGCTTTCTGTTACTAACATAATCTGGGTGGGGAGGGGGCTTCCTGGCTCCAAAACATGCTACCCATTCATTCTCCTTCCTGTTCTTTGAGGGTCCTGCAGTTACTCTGTAGGCTGTGGGGTGTATCCCCTGTAACAACTTACTACAATTGTTAGGGTCTCCAACTGCTGAAAAGCTCTGACTGCTGGATTTCTTTCTTGGTTTGCTCTGTGAGACAAGCAATAGCCAACTGCTTCTAGGTGACGACCTTGCTCTCCTCCTGGAAGTTATTTTTTAAATTTCTTTTTAAATTTGAGTACAATATTGGATAAGTATTTCAATGTTCACAAAACTTGGTATGCCTACTACTGGTACTATGAGAGATAATTTTTAGAAGATCCATGAACAGCATTTTGTACATATATGCATATTTTTATTATAAAGATATGGGATACAATTCAGGGTTGGGTATACAAATGTTGCTTATGCAGGTATCCTTGTTAATGAGGTTTGCCACTCCATCTCCTAGCAATTTGTTTCAACAGCCAATTCCACCTCCTTCCCCTGACAGTTTCCCATTACTGCCAATCCCTTTCATATATTATTATAATGTTCAGTCGGCTTACGAGCAAGAACATATGGTACTCTGTTCTTTGTTTCTGTGATAAATCACTGAGTATGATCAACCCTAATCCATCCAAGTTGCTGGGAAGTTCATATGTTTGTCCTTTATGGCTGCATAATATTCCATTGTATATATGTACCACATTTTTTTTATCCAGTTCAGCTTCAATGGGCAACATGATTGGTTCTATGTTTTTGCTATTGTGAATAGAGTTGCAACAAACATACATGTGAAGATATCTTTTTGTGTAGAATGATTTGAATTCCTATGGGTATATTCCCAATAGGGGAATTGCTGGGTCATATGGAAGGTCAATTCCTAGTTCTTTCAGAAATTTCCACACTGTCTTCCAAAGAAGTTGTACTAGTTTTTGCATTACCACCAGCAATGTAGAAGGGTTCCTTTTCTCTGCTTCCTTGCCTGCATCTGTTGCTTTTATTAATGAAGATCATTCTTACCGGGGTTAGGTGGTATCTCAGTGTGGTTTGGATTTACATTTCTCTGATGATGAGTGAGGCTGAGCACTTTTTCATATGTCTGTTAGCTGCCTGTGTATCTTCTTTTGAGACCTGTCTATTCATGTCTTCTGTCACTTTTTAATGTTTTGGTTTTTTTCCCCCCCTTTGGCACATTTGAGTTACTTGTAGATCCTAAACGTTAGGCCTTTGTCAGATATACAGTTGGCAAATATTTTTTCCCATTCTGTGAGTAGTCTCCCTGCTCTTTCAATGTATTTTTTTTTATTTTGCATTGCAGAAGTTTGTCAGTTTGACGAGGTCCCACTTGTCTAGTTTATTTCTTATGGCATGGACATTTAGGGTTCTGAATAGGAATTGGTTGCCAGTTCCAGTTTCTATAAGGATGCCTCCTACATTTTCTAAGATTCTTATATTTTGAGGTTTTATGTTTAGGTCTTTAATCCATTTAGAGTTAATTTTTGTGTATGGTGATAGGTAGGGATCTTGTTTCAATCTTCTGCGTGTGATCAGCCAGTTTTCCCAGCACCGTTTACTAAATAGGTTATCCTCTCCTAGTGGTTATTGTGGCATGTTTTGTCAAAGATGAGTTGATTGAGACATTGAGGCTTTCCTTCAGAAATCTCTGTCCTGTTCCATTGGTCTATATGCCTGTTCTTGCACCAATACCAGGCTGTTTTGCTTACTGTAGCCATATAGTAAAGTTTGAAGTCTTGAAATGTGATACCTCCTGCTTTGTTTCTTTTGGTAAGGATTGTTTTGACTATTTGTGGTCGTTTATGCTTCCATATAGACTTCTGTATTGTCATTTCCAGGTCTAAGAAGAATAGTGTTGGTAACTTAATGGGTATTGTGTTGAATCTGTAGATTGTCTTTGGTAGGATGGATATCTTAACAATGTTGATTTTTCCTATCCATGAGCATGGAATATTTTTCCATTTGTCTGTGTCTTCTTGGATTTCTTTGAGCAGTGTTTTGTAGTTCTCATGGCAAAGTTCTTTCACTTCTCTAGTTAGGAAGATGCTGAGGTATTTGCTTTTTTTGTGTGTGGCTATTTTGAATGAGATTGTGCTTTTTATTTTGGTCTCTGCCTGCTTTTTGTTGATGCATAGTGATGCAACTGCCTTTTGCACATTCATTTTGTACCCTGAGACTTTGCCAAATCCATTATCAGAGCAAGCAGTTTTTTTACAGATTATCTTGGATTTTCAAGGTATAGGATAATATCATCAGCAAAGAGGGATAACTAGACTTCCTCTTTTCCTATTTGGACACCCCTGATTTACTTCTCTTATCTAATTGTCCTTGCTAGAACTTCCAAAATGAGAGTGGGCAGCCTTGTCATGTTTCAGTTTTCAGGGGAAATGGTCCCAGTTTCTGTCCATTTAGCAATATGTTAGCTATGGGTTTAGCGTAGATAGCACTTACTATTTTGAGGTATGTTCCTTCTATACCTTGGAGGTAGAGGTTTTTATCAAGAAGGGATGTTTGACTTTATCAAAAGCTTTTTCTGTATCTAATTATATAAACATATGGTTCTTGTTTTCACATATGTTGGCGCATATAATTACATTTATGGTCATGTGAATGTTGAACCAGTCCTGCACCCTGGGTATGAAGCCTACTTGGTAATGGTGGATCATTTTTGGGATGTGAGTTTGGAACAGATTTGCTAGAATTTTGTTGAGGAATTTTGCATCTATGTTCAAAAGGGATATTGGCATGTAGTTCTCTTTTTTTTGGTTGGATCTTTACCTGCTTTGGATATCAGTATGATGTTAGTCTCATAAAATGATCTGGGGGATTTCCATCTTTCTCAATTGCCTAAAATACTTTCAGTAAGATTGGTATCAGCTCCTCCTTGTACGTTTTGTGGAATTCTGTTGGAAAGTTATCCAGTCCAGGGCTCCTTTTTGTAGGTAGTTTTCATATGACAGAGTCAATTTCCTGTGTTGTTTTTGGTCTATTTAGTGTCATAATGTCTTCTTGTTTCAACCTGTGGAGGTTGTGTTGTCAAAAAGTTCTCCATTTCATTTAGGTTCTGAAGTTTGTTTCTATATAGGTGCATATAGTAATCTCTTATAATCTTTTGTATTTCTTCGGGATCATTTGTGATTTGATCTTTTGTATTTCTGATTGTGTTTATTTGGGCTTTTTCTCTCTATTTCTTGGTTATTCTGACTAGGGGATACATCAATCTTGTTAATTCTTTCAAAGAACCAGCTTTTTGTTTTGTTGAAGTTTTCTATAATATTTTTGTCTTTTATGTCCTGTATCTGGGCTCGTATTTTGGTGACTTCAATTCTTCTGCTAATATTGGGGTTTTGGTGATCTTCTTTTTCCAGCTCCCTTAGGTGATTTGTTAGGCTCTCCACTTGTGATCTTTCCATTTTCTTGATGTGTGCTCTTGGAGATATAAATTCTCCTCTTAGAGCAGATTTCATGGTTTGGGTAAGATATTTCTTCATTTTCATCTGTTTCCAGGACTCTTTTAATTTCTGCTTTGATTTCATTGTTAATCCAGTAGTTGTTCAGCATCATGCTGTTTAGTGTCCCTGTCTTTGTGGGCTTTAGGGAAATATTGTTGGTGTTGATATCTATTTTTATTCCACTGTGATCTGAGAATGTGCATGGCAAGGTT
>NW_007249896.1:183042-236865 GCF_000164805.1 Carlito syrichta | reverse complement strand
CAAGTTTAAGTTTTGGAACTTCTTGTTGATTTTTACCTTGATGATCTATCTAAGACTGTTAGTGGGGTATTCAAGTCCACTGCTATAATAGTGTTAGAGTCAATAACTTTTTTTAGTTTATTTAATAGCTGCTTTATATATGCTGATTCTCCTTTGTTGAGTGCATATATATTTAGAATGGATATTTCTTGTTGATGGATTGGGCTTTTTAATTATTATGCAGTGCCCTTTTGCATCTTTTTAAATTTTTGATACCTTAAAGGTTGTTTTGTCTGATATTAAGATTGCAATTCCTGCCTTCTTTTGTAATCGATTTGCTTGGAAATTCGTTTTCCAAACTTTAACTTAGAATCTGTGTGCATCTCTTGTAGTGAGATGAGTCTCCTGGATGCAGCACATAATTGGGTCATGGTTTCTTATCCTGTTTCCCGTTCTGTGTTTTTTCATTGGTGCATTCAGTCTATTCACATTCCGGCTGATTTTTGAAATGCGATTGTTTAATCTTGTCATGGTATTCTTGTAAAGCTTTTTCTTTGTTTGCTTGTTTGCTTTTGACTTTGGAGTTGATGTATGTGTGTTTTTTTCCAGTTTCTTGTTGTGCTGTATTCGCTGTTGATTCTGTGCTCTGCTGTTCTCCTAGGAAGTGTGTGGTCATTCTTTTTTTTTCTTTCTTTCTTCCGTGCTTAAAACCTTTTTAAATGTCTCCTGTATAGTTGGTCTGGAAGTTGCAGAGTCTCTTAGGGATTGGATGTTTGGGAAGGATTTTACTTCTCTATCACTGATGAAGCTGAGCTTGGCTGGATAGGAAATTCTTGGTTGAAATTGTTTATCTTTGAGTACTTTGAATATAGGTCTCCAGTCCCTTCTTTCTTGTATTGTTTCTGATGATAGGTCTGCTGTTATTCTGATTGGTTTTCCTTGGTAAGTAGTCTGACCTTTCTCATTGCTGCTTCTAGGATGTTTTCTTGTGTGCCTACTTTGTGTAGGTGAATTACTATGTATCTAAGGGTTGGTCTTCTGAATCGATGTCTTGTGGGGGTTCTCTATATCTCTTGTGCTTGGCTGGTCACATCTCTGGTGAGATGGTGAAAGTTTTCTTGGATTACCTCCTGGAATACTTGCTGCAAGGTATTCTCCATTTCCCTTTCTTCTTCTGGTATACTAATTAGGACAGTTTCAGCCTCTTGATATAATTGCATTTCTTGTAATTTTGTTCTTTCTTTCTGAGTCTTCTTTCTTGTTCTGGTCTTCAAGATCTGAGATTCATTATTCAGCTAGATTAGTTCTGCTTACAGTGTTTGTCATCTTGTTATTTATTTTCTGGATGACATTTTTTATTGCCCAAATCTCTAAGTTCTTTCAGTATTGCATCTTATCTTTTTTGAGTCTTATTCACTCTTTCCATCCATTCCCTAATCCCTGTTGCATTCTGGTGACTTCCATTGTTTGGGCACCAAGGTTTTATTTTCTTGTTTTATCTTTGGTACACTTAAATTTGCCTGTGGTCTTCCTCTGGTTTTTCCTCATTTGTGACAATATCTTGTTTTCCTCTTTAGCTGTGTTATTCAGTGTCAGTGAAAAAGGCTTTCCTTCTGATGTTTGCTCAGTCCTCTATTCTTCCCTGATCTTGGCTCTGAATGTGTTCTATTTTGAAATAAGACAGTGGATGGGAAGCTTTGCTGTCTCTTGTGGTTTTTGAAATGTGAATAAAGTAGGGGATGGGGCACTAGGATTCAAAAACTACTTGAAAATTAACATGTTTACTTATTGTGATATGTGTTCCCTGAGACACGCTCCCCACCACCACTCTTCAGGACAATGCAAAGCAGAAATCAATGCAAAAAAAACTGAACAACACACACACAGAGACATACACACATACCTCAAAACAAACTGGAATAACAACAAACCGAAACAAAACAAGCAACAACAAAAAAGCAAGAAAACTATACACACACATATGCACGTGCTTAGCACAAAGTCGATAGAGAAGAAAAGCAGAAAAACTGGAGGGGAAAATAAAAGGAATTCAGGTCAAACACTCACAAAAACCAACAACAACAACAAAATTGAAAGATAAACACTCAGTCATTACCATACACACATGAACAGAAAATAACAAATAATAATAAAGAAAGAAGCAAAGAAAGAAAATTTTTAAAAATTGGGGGGATTCAGATCAAACCCTCACTTATACATTCATGCACAACACACAATTTTTAAAAATAGATGAACTAAGAAACAAAGTCAAAAGAATTTTTGAAAATTAAAAGAAAAAATTAAAGATTAAAAAAAGAAAGAAAAAAAAACCACCCTGCCTTCTTGTGGCAGGCTCTGCAGTTGTTCCTCTAATCAGGTCTCTCCTGCAGAACCACCTCTTTCACTCTCTCCTCAATGTCCAGAGCAGGGAAGTGGGAGGCAGTGGAAGTGGGTGGGGCTGCAGTCCTTCCCTCCCACTCTCGTATGGTCAGGGATATCTCCTCCCTTGCAGAGGTAGGGGATTGTGTTTCCCTGTGTATGTACTCGCAGGGGGTACCCCAGCCAGACCTATCCTGGAATGGAGTTCTACTATTGTGACTGACGTCCAGACTCTACCTGGATTTGTCCCTGTCAGTTGTGGTCCAGGTATGTGGGTCTGACGTTCAGTAGATTGCTGGGGAGGAAGGGGTTTGGGTCAGTCCTGGACTCACCACTGATCTCTTTGGAGTCCTTCCTCATCCTTTTCTGGCCACACCCTTTGTGTAGGGTAGGGGATCAGGGTAGGGGGTGGGGCTCCTAGAAGTCAACACTCATCAGGTCCCTCCAAAGTTTGTGCTTTCAGGATATCCCCTCTGGGTCATGATCAATCCCCGAGTAGTCGATCTGCCAGTCATGGAGATCGGTTCTGTTGCTCTGTGGTGAGTGAGTCGGAGCATATTCCTGCCTCACCTTCAAGATGGTGGTGGGATGTCTCTCTTGTCCTCTTCTGTGGGACATTGCCTCTGGTTTCCCTCAGCAGCCCCTGCTGCCAGTGCCCTGCCAGGCACCAAAGTGTTCATTTTGCATGTTAATAGTTAAGCATTTATTACTCATACATGAAACTTGTGTCTTTATGGATATTGCTACTTATTTACGTGGATAATATTTTTAAACATTGAATCAGGTTAAAGAATATATAAAGGTACATATAATGAATCTGATATCCAAAATATAGTAAAACTCACAAGAGTGGTAACATAAATGACTGAATTTTGAAAAATAACTGAATCAGAGTTCCATACATTTTTGAATACATGCAAAAATTCAAATAAACTGTTCTAGCTCTTCTCCGAATTCTGATTTTTTATAGCTAGTAAATACTAGACTATACATTAAAATTATCCCCGCAAATCAGAAAAATGTATAGATGAGACCAGATTTACTAGGTTGTTCTGCATCATTTTGAATATAGAAAAACTGAAGAAACACTACTGTATGACCAAAGAAAAGGTTTATTCACAAGCTGTGCCTTTATACAAATTTAGTTTCAGTTTCATCTACTAGATCATCTTAAAAAAAGAAAATAGATATATAAATAGATAAAACTATAAGTGATGCATTTCATCAAACTGTTCAACATTTGTTATTAGGATTAGTTTTTTTGTATAACTTGACCCATATTAACAGATTTACTACTGGTACAAGCACTAAACTAAAACTAAAACTACTTGATCATGGAAGTTGAGAAAATGTCTAAATTGAGTGACATTTGAGCTAGTTGATAACAGCTCCTGTAGAACCCTCCTAGTCAATGTGTTGCCAAGGAGGCAGTAGTATGCCATTATCTGGAAGCTTATAGATGTATTAAATCAGACTTTGTACTTTAACAAGATCACCAGGTGATTTTATGCACATTAAACTTTGAGAAGCGCTTTCCTACAGCAGAAATTATCAAAGTATGGATCAAGGACCAATGGAGATTCCTGGATGTTTTTAGCTTTTCTGCAAGGTCAAACCTAATTTCATAATAGCAAGATGTTATATATATTTTTTCACTATGGTGACATTTGCAGATTTTCCAAAGGCAAATCAAGACAGTGATACAAAATTGTGCTAGTAGTCATCATATTCTTCATCTCTAATCACTCACAGAAAAGCAGAGACAGATTCATTTAAGAGTATCTTTGATGAAACAAGATAAATTGTCAATTTTATTAAATCTTTGTCTTAAAAATATATGTGTTAATGTCCTATTTAATGAAATATCAAGTGCATACAAAGCATTTCTGCCACCTAAAAAAGTACTACAGTTTTCTCAAGAAAAAGTACATGTGCAACTAAGTCGAAAACTGAGATAGCCACTGTTTTTTTCTGAATGTCATTTCTATGTAAAGGAACAAGTGGAAAACTATTCAGATGTAGATATTTGCAGACTTTTTTTCTCAAAAATGTGGTGAGTGTCCCTTGAAGGAAAACAACTGACAGATAGGAATTACAGATTTATAATGGATTGACATAATTTTTCCACAATATTAAGGTACAAAAGTTATATACAAACAGTAGAAACCATACTTCAAAATTTGAATTTTGATCATTTTGTGAACTAGTGACATGCAGTACATTACTCTCTTGGGATGCTGGGCCAAGGCAGTGAATTAGTTTCCAGTCAACCACATGATCATGAGGATACATAGTTGATACTTTATAGTACACTGTACTGACTGAACTTTTGCCCAGTTGTCAGCTAATGTAAATGTTATGAGTAATTTTAAGGTTGGGTAGGCTAAGCTATGATGTTCAACAGACTAGGTACATTAAATGCGTTTTTGACTTAAGATGTTTTCAGCTTATTATGGGTTAATTGGAATATAACCCCATCATAAGTCATGGAATATCTATATTTGTTGCCAATGATAGAATTTGAGCTTTCAAGCAAAAATAACAATTTTTGAAAACTTGTATCTACCAGATGAATTTAACAACTTCCCAATAATTAAGTAATTTTCTGATGAGATTTGGTGGTGATAGTAATGAATGTAATTTTTTTCTTCTGATATTATGCAATCTACAAAACTCAGTGAATTAATATTTTCCAAGTGAACAATACGTAGTGTTGTAAAAGCATACAAGGGTCAAAAGATGTACTCAAATTTCAAGGCAGACCAGTGGATTTTAATGTAACAGAATAGAAAAGCTTCACTGATAATATTGTAGATTCTACATTGCAATCGACAAGGCCAAAAACAGGGCTTTCCACTTTTTTGCATAATCCTGCTGACAGATTGAACATATATACTTCCTTTTTTATCCAAATTTTTATTCTTTATTTAATGTGATTAAAATCAGAGCTATCTGTCCCTCTAAATTACCTGGAATTAGAAATGAACATTTCATTTTCTGACAACTAAGACTGCTGCTTATTGCAAAACAATTTCTATTGGTAACTTTGCTACTCACAATAAAATTTTATGATAAAAAACATTCTACTAAGATGTCATGATTTTTAGATCTAGGGATACTCTCTTTATTGCAATTAGTGTGAATGAAACAGATATGCCTATTCATTCAGATGTTCTCTTCTACATAACTGTAAGAAGCTAATGCTTGTGTACTTTTGTTATATATCAAGAAATATCAACAATTATCTTAATAGCATGTTAAATAGTCCACACTTTTTCAGCCACATATCAGTGTGAGACAGAATTTTTTCCTGAGACTTTAGTCAAAATAACATATCACATTATAGATTGAATGCTGAACAGATGAAAATCCAGCTGTCTTCTCTTAAGACAGACATTAAAGAAATTTGTGAAATACAAAACTATGCAACTCTTCTTACTACTTTTTTGGGGGAAACAGGTAATTTATAATAAAAATATGTGTTAATATTAATGTGTACTACATTTTATTATTGTTATTTTAAAATTAATTAATGCATGCATATTTTAAGAAATTGTCAATATCTAGCAATATGGTAAATAATGATAGAAATTTTGGAAGCTCTTATTGAGACCAAAAATTAGAAAATTTCTTCCTTGCAATGCTGAAGTGTAGTCCTTGAGACTTAGTGTTGCTATAGGCGTTACCCTTTCAGTTACTGGAATATGAAAATAGCTAAATGGGAGGGAAGGGTTAGCAAGGGACACCAAAAGACATTAGATTTTTACAAATAGTGCTAAAGTATTTTAATATTTTGGCCCTGAATGAAGTGACCCTCCCTGCCCCAAGTTGTTGACACCCACAGAGCTCCAGGCTTCCTCTCTGGCTGCAGTACCCAGCCCCAACCCAAGCTTCCACCACCCAGGGAGGCACACAGTTCCCTCCTGGTAGAGTTCCGGACTCCCTCTTCAGCTGCACCACTCTGCCCCCAGCTACCCTGTGTACTACACTGACCAGCAACACCCAGCAGTCTCACACTCTGCCTCACCCAACTTGCCCCTGACCACTGAGGGACCAGAGAACAGCAGGAGCTTGAGACTAGGCAGAGACCTGCATTGCCCCATAAGCTCCACCCAGGTTTGCACAGCCTCCAGTTTGGGACCTAAGAACAAAGAAAGAAAAAGAGACTCATGCCACATGTGACACACTGACCTATAGCACCCTGTTATCTTGCACTCTGCCTCCTCCAGCTAGACTTGGCTGCAGTAGAACCTGAGATCATCTGGAGCCCTATGACCAGGCAGAGACATGCAGTGCCTCACCCACCCAGCTCTGCCCAACCTCCAACTTGGGATCTAAGACCTCATGTTTGTGTAAGGGAATAGTACATCACAAGGAGGTTGGTCAGCCTGTGTGTCTGTATGATTGTATGTCATAACTTGTTATTTTGGCTGTATTTTGTTGTTGTTTGTTTTTGTTTTTGTTTTCTCTTACTCTTATTTGTCTTCAGGTCTATTTTCATTTTTAGCAGTTACTTTTGTCTGTTTTCCCACTTATTCTCCTCTTTCTCAACCTTCTGCTTCCCCTCTCCCTGTTCCATTTCTTTCCCTTTTCTTACATCATGTTACTTTCAGAAAGCAAACCAATACTCCCACTTCATTAACAGATTAAAAGACAATGGGAAGTGGGATCCAGAATACCCATAAACTTGTCAGGGGATACTGAGATCTGCAGATAAATTTTGAATCATCGCTTCCCCCTCAAATGAATCTCAAAACTGCAAAAGACATAGCCCCAAACTACAGTCCAGCTTCAGAATCGAACAAAGCCAGAGGATTCATACAAGGAAGAATATGAGATTGAACAAACAGAAGTAAAAGCAACCACGCCATCCTGAACAACAGATTTAAAGAAGACAGAGGGGAAAACAACAGAAAAACTAGAGAAGAAAATCTGCACAAATGAAGAAAAACTGAAAGAAGAATATAAGTGTGACACAGACTCCCAGGAGATCAGATATTGAGAAAACAGACTTCGGAATGCAAATAATGATGAGCCCCCAGAATGACAGGTCACATACTACAACCCCCAAGATATTAATAGAGAGAATAAAAAGAATGGAGGAGAGACAAGAGGAAAATAGGAAGGAGTTGATAACTGAGATAACAACAGTAAAGAATACCATGATTGAAATAAATAAAAAAAAACCACTAACAAGCATGGAAAGCAGAATTAGTCATGCAGAAGACAGAATCTCAAAACTTGAAGACCAAATATAGAACTAAACCAAACTGTCAAAAACATAGAAAAGAAACTTAAAAAGATAGAACAAAACCTTCAAGAGATGAGTGATTACTTCAAGAGAAGGAACCTAAGAGTAATTGGACTTCCTGAGGCAGAAAGAAAGACAGAAACCACCCTGGAAAAAAACATTCCATGAAATTATTCAAGAAAACTTCCTTCACTTCATCAATGATGTGAAAATTCAAACACAAGAGATTCAGAGAACCCTGGCAAGACCAAAAATGAGAAGATCAACTCCCAGGCACATAATAATCTACCTGAACAAAGTAGGTATAAAAGAAAAAAATCCTAAAAGCAGCAAGAGAAAAAGGTCAGACTACCTACAAGGGAAGACCAATCAGAATAGCAGCAGATTTATCTACAGAAACACTTCAGGCCAGGAGAGCTTGGAGTCCAATATTCAAACTTCTCAAAGATAAACAATTTCAACCAAGAATAACCTACACAGCCAAGCTAAGCTTCATCAGTGAGGGAAAATTAAAATCTTTCCCAGACATCCAATCCCTAAGAACTTATGCTGCCTCCAGACCACCCCTACAAGAAACCCTTAAGAAAGTATTAAACACAGAAGAAAAGGGGAAAAGAACATCAATGTTCTTCACAACAGCACAGGAAAAAGATTGAAAACACACATGAACCTACCCAAAAACCAAAGAAAGACAATAAACAAATAAGTACCACAACAACTCTATAAGAATATGATGACAAAGATAAACTCTCACATTTCAGTAATTAGCCTGAATGTGAATGGACTAAATGCACCACTGAAAAGACATAGAATGGAAAAATGGATAAAATATCATGAGGCAACAATATGTTGTCTCCAAGAGACTCATCTCACCAGAAAGAACATTCACAGACTCAAAAGAAAAGGATGGAAAACAAAATTTCAGGCAAATGGAACACAAAAGAAAGCTGGGGTTGCAATCTTAATCTCAGACAAAACACCCTTAAAGCTATCAAAAATCAAAAAAGATGAAGAAGGTCACTATATAATGATAAAGGTTCAATCTGTCATCAAGAAATATCCATCCTAAGCATATATGCACCTAACATAGGAGCATGAGTTTTCATAAAGCAGCTTCTAGGCAAACTTCAAAAAAAGATTGATTCTAACACTATCAAAGCTGTGGACTTTATTACCCTACTCACAACCCTAGACAGATCACCAAGACAAGAAATCAGCAAGGAGACCCAGAAACTCAATGAGACTCTTGAGCAAATAGAATTAATTGATACCTACAGAACACTCCACCCAACGACCACAGAATATATATTCTACACATCACCACATGGAATGTACTCCGAGATTGACCACATCATTGGCCATAAATCAAACAAACAAATTTCATAAGATTTAAATCTTGCCATGCATCTTTTCAGACCATCATGGAATAAAAATAAATATCAACACCAATAAAATTTCCCCAAAGTCCACAAAGACATGGACACTAAACAGCATGATGCTGAACAATGACTGGGTCAACACTGAAATCAAAGAAGAAATTGAAAGTTTTCTAAAAACAAATGAAAATGAAGAAACATCCTACCAAAACCTCTAGGATGCCATAAAATCAGGTCTAAGAGGGGAATTTATATCTCTATGAGCACACATCAAGAAAATGTAAGATCACAAGTGGAGAGCCTAACAAATCACCTAAGGGAGCTGGAAAGAGAAGACCACCAAAACCACAAGGTTAGCAGAAGAATCCAAATCAAAAAAAATAAGAGCCCAAATACAGGGCATAGAAGACAAAAATATCAGAAAACATCAACAAAACAAAAAGCTGATTCTTTGAAAGAACTAACAAGATTGATGGCCCACTAGACAGAATGACCAATAGAAAGAGAGAAAAAGTCCAAATAAACACAATCAGAAATAAAACGATCAAATCACAACTGACTCTGAAGAAATACAAAAGATTATCAGAGATTACTATGTACAAACTTGATAACCTAGATGAAATGAAGGACTTTCTGACATCACACTACCAACACAAGTTGAAACAAGAAGACATTGAGAAAATAAATAGACCAATAACAACCCAGGAAATTGACTCTGCCATACGAAAACTACCTATAAAAAAAAGAATTCTTTCTAGCAGAATTCAACAAGATGTACAAGGAGGACCTGACACCAATCCTATTGAAGGTATTCAGGGCAAATAAGAAAGATGGAATTCTCCCCAAATCATTTCATGAAGCTAACATCACACTGACACCCAAATGGGGTAAAGATCCAACAAAGAAAGAGTACTACTGGCCAATATTCCTCATGAGCATAGATGCAAAAATCCTCAACAAGATTCTAGCAAATTAGATCCAAAACCACATCTCAAAATCATCCACCATGAACAAGCAGGCTTCATCTCCAGGATGCAGAGCTGGTTAAACATTTGCAAGGCCATAAATGTCATTAAATACATCAAAAGATGTAAAAACAAGAACCACATGATTATCTCATTATATGAAGAAAAAGCTTTTGATAAAATCCAGCATCACTTCTTGATAAAAACCCTCAAACATCTAGGTATAGAAGGAACATACCTCAAAATAGTAAGTCACATCTATGACAAACCCACAGCTAACATATTGCTCAATGAGCAGAAACTAGAAACATTTCCTGAAAACTGGAACAAGAAAAGGATTCCCACTCTCAGTCCTCTTGTTTAATATTGTGTTGGAAGTCCTAGTCCAGGCAATTAGACAAGAGAAGGAAATCAGGTGTATCCAAATAGAAAAAGAGGAAGTCAAGTTATCCCTCTTTGCTGATGATATGATCCTATACCTTGAAAATCCAAGAGAATCTGTAAAAAATCTGCTGATACCGATAAAGGACTTTGGCAAAGTCTCAGGGTACAAAATAAATGTGCAAAAGACAGTTGTATTCCTATATACCAACAACAAGCAGGCAGAGACCCAAATAAAAAGCACAATCCCATTCACAATAGCCACATAAAAAATGAAATACTTCAGCATCTTCCTAACCAGAGAAGTGAAAGACCTTTACAATGAGAACTGCAATGCACTGTGCAAAGACATCCAAGAAGACACAAACAAATGTAAAAGTATTCCATGCTCATGGATAGGAAGAATCAATATTGTTAAGATGTCCATCCTACCAAAGGCAATCTATAGATTCAATGCAATGTCTTACCAACACCATTCTTCTCACACCTGGAAATGAAAATACAGAAATTCATATGTAAACATAAGTGACCAAGAATAACCAAAACAATCCTTAGCAAGAGAAACCAAGTAGGAGGTATCACACTTTCAGACCTCAAACTTTACTATAAGGCTATCATCAAAACAGCCTGGTATTGGTACAAGAACAGGCACATAGACCAATGGAGCAGGATAGAGATTCTGGAAGCAAAGCCTCAAATTCCTCAGTGAACTCATCTTTGACAATGCTTCCAACAACAACCACTGGGGAGAGGAGAACCTATTCAGTAAATGGTGCTGGGAAAACTGACGGATCACATGCAGAAGATTGAAACAGGACCCCTACCTATCATCATACACAAAAATGAACTCTAAATGGATCAAAGACCTAAACATAAAACCTCAAACTATAAAAATCTTGGAAAACACAGGAGACACGCTTATGGAAACTGGAACTGGCAACAAATTCCTGATCAGTCACTTCCTCATAAACAACAGACCCCAGCTGAGAGCTGGTGGAAAACAACCGTTTGAGATAAAGAATAGTTTAAGATATTTTAGGATTAAATAAGTAGTTTAATGAAGATAGAATTTAGAATATTAATAATAAGATAATAAGATAAACTAGTAAGATAAGAGATATATAATAGTATAAGTGATAGTTAAGAAAATATAGAGACATAAGGATAAAAATAAGATTAATAGAAATAAATAAATATATAGTAATAAGTAAGTTAAATAAGACTTAGGGTTAAGGTTTAGCTTTATAGGGTAAGGATATTATAGGCCTATAATAGTAAATAGTTATAAGAAAGTTAGGAAGAAAACCAGGAAGAGGATTCCTGTCGTTTTCATCTTTTCCTTTTCGCCACTTCCCGATTCAGTGCGTCTCTCCTAATTCCATTTTCTACGTTTGTAGTCCTCCATCTAGATAAATAGTACCCTTTTGCAATTTACCTTTCAAAACCTATACATGAACCAAGAGCTGATGAAAAAAGAATCCATGTTAAAATGCAAATTGCTGAAAGGGAAGCGATAGTTTACACCTGTCCATTGAACCTGCATTTTAAGAAAAATAAATAAATGAAAAGACATATTCCTAATGCTGATATTTCAATTGCAGGGAGAATATTTTATCATAAAGATTTTCCAAGTGTTTGTCAACTCACATCCTGGGTTCTTAAGGGAGCCCTATTCTCCCTTAATTTAGTTTATTTTATTATTACTGTAACACCTTTAAACCCTGAAATGGTATATACCATTTACAAAATCAATCTTATGCAATAATGCTTCAGCTAATACATATGGTTGAGTTTAAGATCATCCTTTTATTACTAAATCTCCCACTTTTATTCTAACCATCCATTCACTAACTTTCTAAATAACATTTGAAAATTGACTCAAAGCAACTCTCAGCTTTTTTAGTATTTGTGTTTTTACATTTTTATCCAGTTCAAGAAAGCAACTGCCCATACAATAGGTAATTAATACTACTTGCTTAATGAACTAGGAACAAAAATCCTAAAAAAGAATTTTCAGCAACTTGATAAATAAAAAATGTTTTACACTATATAAAAGCTTCTAAATATTTTGGGATTAGTGTGTTTATCTCTTTCTGTTAATTTAGTAGGTTCTTTAAAAAAAGTTTACTTTGCTAGCTTTAAATTTGCCAAATTGGTCCAGGTGTGGTGGTTCATACGTGTAATCTCAGCACTTTGGGAGGCCAAGGCTAGAGAATTGCTTGAGCCCAGGATTTTGAGACAAGCCTAGGAAAAGTAGGGAGATCTCTTCTCTACAAAATAAAAAATAAAAAATTAGCCAGGTGTGGTGGTATACTCCTGTATTTCCAGTTATTAGGAGGTTAATGAGTGAGGATTGCTTGAGCCCAGGAATTGTAGTCTGTGGTGAGCGAAGACCATACACTACAATCTGGGCAACAGAGTGAGATCCCAACTAAAATAAACAAAAAATAATAATGAATGTGTAGTATTATTTGTAATTATCTTTACTTTTCATCTGCCACAGCAGTCTGAGATTTAGGGTCAGCATTATCATCTCTCCTTTGAAAATATGCATTATTGAATAATATTACTTTCCAGCAAAATTGTTGATATTAGTCATCTTCTTTGCTTGAGGGGAACATGCGTGATAAAGACATATACTTTTCCAAGAAGGAATTTACATCTGACCAGATTCTGGTAAAATCTAATGTTTCAAAAATAATTTTTAAATTATTTTGCATAGGCCAAGTATATACCTCATGCCTGTAATCCCAGCACTTTGGGAAGCTGTGACAGGAAGATTGTTTGAGCTCTGAAGTTCAAGACCAACCTGGGCAACATAGAGGGACTTTGTCTCTATAAAAACTTTAGCCAGGTGTGGAGGCACACCCTTGTAATCCCAGATACTTGGGAGGCTGAGGAGGAAAGATTGCATGAGCCCAGGAGTCTGAGGTCACGGTTAGCCATGATCGTGCCATTGCACCCCAACCTGGGCAACAAAGTATATATATGCATAGAAAAAATATATACGTATATTTTGCATAAAATATATACTTCATAGAAAAGGCAAGTTGCCTGCATACTGTGTATGTGGCTGTCATTTTGTGATTATATTGCAATTCTCTATTTCTTTTCCTGTAGCTAAAGAAAAATTCTCTGTTATTATATTAATTTTCTCCCACAATATTTTTTAATGAATCTTGAAAAAACTCAGCTGTTTCTTGAGAGAACACTAATTGAACTATTATTTTTAAATAATATTCTTAATAAAAACTATAAGAGAGACTATAATAATTGCTATGTTTTCTTCTTAAATGATGTTTATAGTGGATGAGATATAATTCTGTGTACAGTGCATCAGAGAGTATCCTCTGCTCCTTTCCTGGAATTATTTGACTATTCAAATTTTAAAAATCAGTGATATGTACATTTGAAAATAATGCTTTGGATCATTTGGGCTTTTCATTGGGAACAGGTTTTGTTTTTTTTTTTTTTTGCCAAGGTGTCTTATGAAGAATCACAAAATTAAGAAAGAAAAGATTATTTTTATTTGCAAAATGTATTTACTTCACTGTTATTTTAATTTTAGCATGGCTGGATTTGGTGGAAATTGGAGTATTTATGTAAATGGAAGTATTCATAAGCATACCTCTAGGTCAGCTTGATAAGGTGGTTTGAAGTATCTGTATCAGTATCTGATTAATGAGTCTCTCTAAAAATATTTAATATAAATGTTTATGAGGAAATTGGAACTAACATACTCAGGTGAATAGAAGAGCTAATAATGTGGCCCAATTCACCAGAAAAGGAACATAAGCAAGGTGAATATTCAGTAGTAAAAGAGGACTGTTAAATTGGAGGTTTAAAAAATGTTTTGTCAGAATGAGAAGCAGGATCCAAAAAAATAAGCTCATGGTTTAGAAAAATAAGCTCATGGTTTAGAAAGGTTCCCACTTACTCTGAGTTCTCTTAAGTGACAAAAAAAAATGAGGCTTTCAACTGATGATATATCATGATATTAAAAATATATCTATCAGTTTGTCTATCACTATATAATTAAAAACCTTCCTAATAGATTGTTAACTGGATGTAAGCAAGAAGAGTGCTTGGTAATCAATTTGTTCCTAGCACCAACCTTACCAAAGTGGATTATTTTATTTGTTTGTTTTATTATTATTATTTTTTATTATACAGATGTGGGGTACATTTTAGGGTAAGGTATATAAACATTGATTATGCAGGTACTCTTGTTGATGAGGTATACCCCTCCCTCCCCAGCAGTTTCCCTCATTGTCAATCCCAACCCCCTCCCCTGATAGTTTTGTATTACTACCAAATATTTTCTTACAGTATTATAATTGTTCAAGTTCTGCTTATGAGTGAGAACACATGGTACTCTGTTCCTTGTTTCTGTGATAGATCACTGAGTATGATTGATTCCAAATCCATCCAGGTTGCTGCGAAGTCCATATATTTGTCCTTCTTTATGGCTGCATAATATTCCATTGTGCATATGTACCACATTTTCTTTATCCAGTACAAAGTGGATTACTAATATATACTGACTGCAGGAATTAAAGTACTCATATTTTTAAAAGATTTTGGATCTCATATTTTAGCATTGTCAGCAAGATATTTGGTCTTTTTAATGTGCATTAATTCCTAATTTTTTAATCTATACATAGCCTACTTCAATACACACAATACAGTACTTTGCTGAAGTCAAGTACTGTTTGCACAGTTCTTTGATTTTTTTTAATACCTAAGTACCATTTTCTCATACATTGAAGGCCCCTTAAAATGATGATGATGACAAAAATAACAATAACAGAACATAACACTGAGCTTTTACTATGTGATGGAAATTGTTCTGGGCATTTTAGATGTATTAACTTGTCTAATTATCACAAAACTCTACTGTATAATTGTATTGTTATCGCCATTTTACAAATGAATAAAAATGAGACATTATGTGATGTTGTAATTGTTACATAAATAGTAAATAACATGAAATAAGTTTTTCTCATTTCTTCTGTACTGACAATGCTGAAATTTACCTGAGCCCTGTGCTCCTAGAAAATTGTGGTAGTTAGGATATCTTCTCGCCATTTTTGTTCTGGAAAACAGCTTGCTTAAAAGAACTTAAATAAGACTCATATAACTTAGATAAGACTCATGGATACTCCCCTTGCTTATCTATGATCAAACAACAACCATTCAAATTCCAAACCCTGGGTTCATAAATGATGAAGCTACTCATTCCCAGTGATCTGTTGGAACACAGTTTTTTCTCAATGAAACTTTAGTCAGCAGGGCACTGGGGCTCAACATCTGTAATCCCAGCAATTTGGGAGGTGGAGGTGACAGTATTGCCTGAGTCCAAGGGTTCAAGACCAGCCTAGGCAACTTGGCAAGAACTCATCTCTACAATAAAAAAAAAAAATTAAAAAAAAAAGGTGTGGGGGCATGAGTCTATAGTTCCAGCTACATGCAAAACTGAGATGAAACTGAGCCAGCAGGTCAGGCTGCAGTGACCATGAGCGTACCTCTGCACTCCAGCCTGAGCAAAAGAGTGAGACTCGATGCTGCACAGCCTACAGCTTGAGACCTAAGAACAAAGAAAGCAAAAGAGGCCCCAAGCTGCATGTGACATGCTGAGCTGCAGCACCTGACTGTCTCACACTCAGCCTCCCCCAGCTGGAACTGGCTACAGTAGATCCAGAGATCATCTGAAGCCCTGTGACCAGGCAGAGACCTGTATTGCCCCACCCACCTACACCCAGCTATGCTCAGTCTCCAACTTGGGATCTAAGAACCTCATGTTTGTGTAGGGTAATAGTACATCATAAGCAAGTACATCACAAGTACATCAGCTTGTGTGTCTGTATGATTATATGTCTTAGTTTTTTGTTGTTGTCACTGTTGCTTTTGTTTGTTTGTTTGCTTTTGTTTTTTTCTCTTACTCTTATCTGTCTTCAGGTCTATTTTCATTTGTTAGCAGTTACCTTTGTCTGTTCTCCCTCTTACTCTTCTTTCTCTCTACTTCCTTCCCCCCCCGACTCTGTTCCATTTCTTTTCTTTTTCTTACCTCATTTTACTTTCAGAGAGCAAACCTATACTTCCACTGCATGGACAGATTACAAGGCAGTGGAAAGCAGGTTCCAGCATATCCATACACCTGTCAGTGGATACTGAGATCTGCAAATAGATTTTGAATCACAGCATCCCCCTCAAATTAATCTCAAAACTGAAAAAGGTATAGGCCCCAACCTATAGTCCAGCTTCAGAATCGAACAAAGCCAGAGGATTCACACAAGAAAGAATTGGAGTTTGAGGAAATAGAAGCAAAAGCAACCCCACGACCCCTGAGCAAAAAACCTCAAAAAGACGGGGAAAAAAGAAAAAAAAATGGGGAGGAATATGTACACAGATGAAGAAAAACCGAAACAAGAATATAGGTATCACACAGACCCTGGGAGATCAGATAAAGGGAAAACAGACTTCAGAATGCAAACAATGAAGAGCCCCCAGAATGACTGGTCACATACTACAAACCCAGACATCAAGACATTAATAGAGAGAATAAAAAAAATTGAGGAGAGACAGGAGGAAAATAGGAAGGAGTTGATAACTGAGATAACATCACTAAAGAATACTGTGATTGAAATAAATAATAAAATAAAAAGCATGGAAAGCAGAATCAGTCAAGCAGAAGACAGAATCTCAGAACTTGAAGACCAAAATATAGAACTAAACCAAACTGCCAAAAACATAGAAAAGAAGCTTAAAAAGACAGAACAAAACCTTCAAGAGATGAGCAATTACTACAAGAGAAGAAGCCTAAGAGTAATTGGACTTCCTGAGGCAGAAACAAAGACAGAGCGACCCTGAAACAAATATTCCATGAAATTATTCAAAAAATTTCCCCCACCTCATCAGTGATGTGAAAATTCAAACACAGGAGATTCAGAGAACCCCTGCAAGACAATAAATGAGAAGACCAACTCCTAGGCACATAATAATTCACCTGAACAAAGTAGGTATAAAAGAAAAACTCATAAAAATAGCAAGAGAAAAAGGTCAGACTACCTACGAGGAAAGTCCAATCAGAATAGCAGCAGATTTATTTACAGAAACACTTCAGGTTAGGAGAGCTTGGAGTCCAATATTCAAAGTTCTCAAAGATAAACAATTTAAACCAAAAATAACCTACCCAGCCAAGCTAAGCTTCATCAGTGAGGAAGAATTAAAATATTTCCCAGACATTCAATCCCTAAGAACTTACACGGTCTCTAGACCACTCCTACAAGATACTCTAAAGAAAGTATTAAACACAGAAGAAAAGGATAAAAGAACAACAATGATCTTCCCAAGAGTAAAGGAAAAAAATTGAAAACACACATGATACAAACCAAAAAACCCAAAGAAAGACAACAAACAAAAAAGTACAACAACAACTCTATAAGAACCTCATGACAAAGATAAACCCTCACATTTCAATAATTAGCGAGAATGTGAATGGAGTAAATGCACCACTGAAAAGACATAGAATGGAAAAATGAGTAAAATATCATGAGACAATAATAAGTTGTATACAAGAGATTAATTTCACCAGAAAGGATACTCACAGAATCAAAGTAAGAGGATGGGAAACACAATTTCTGGCAAATGGAACAAAAAAGAAAGCTGGAGCTGCAATCTTAATCTCAGACAAAATACTCTTTAAGCTATCATAACTTAAAAAAGATGAAGAAGGTCACTATATAGTGACAAAAGGCTCAATCCTTAAACAAGAAATATCCATCCTAAACATATATGCACCTAATATAGGTGCACCAACATTCATAAAGCAACTGCTAGGCAAACTTAAAAAGAGATTGCCTCTAACACTATCATACCTGGGGACTTTAATATCCCACTCACAACCCTAGAAAGATCATCAAGACAAATAAATCAGCCAGGAGATCCAAAATCTCAATGAGACTCTTGATCAAATAGACTTAATTAATATCTACAGAAAACTCCACCCAATGACCACAGAATATACATTTTACTCATCAATGCAAGGAACAGACTCCAAGATCGACCACATCATTGGCCATAAATCAAACATAAAAAAAAGTTCATAAGGTTGAAATCTTGCCATGCACCTTCTCAGACCACAGTGGAATAAAAATAAATATCAACACCAACAAAACCCACAAGACATGGACACTAAACATTACAGTGCTAAGAAACTCCTGGGTCAATGATGCAATCAAAACGGATTAAAAGGTACCTCGAATCAAATGAAAATCAACAAACATCTTACCAAAACCTCTGAGATGCCATGATATCAGTAGTAAGAGGGGACTTCATATCTTTACAAACACACATGAAGAAAATGGAAAGATCACAAGTTAACAGCCTAACAAGTCACCTAAGGAAACTGGAAATGCAAGACCCCCCAAACCCTAACTTCATCAGAAGAATACAGATCAACAAAACAAAAACCCAAATCTAGGACATAGAAGACAAAAAGATAATACAAAAAAGCCAACAATAAAAAAGCTGGTTCTTTGAAAGGATAAACAAGATAGATGGTCCCCTAGCCAGACTGACTAAGAAAAAGAGAGAGAGAGCCCAAATCAACTCAATCAGAAACACAAATGTTGAAGTCACAACTGACCCTGAAGAAATACAAAAGATTATCAGAGACTACTATGTACGATTGTATGGAAGCAAATTTGAAAAACTAAAGGAAATGGAGGACTTTCTGACATCACACTACCTCCCTACATTGAAACAAGAAGAAACTGAGACCCTAAATACACCGATAACAATCAAGGAATTTGATTATGTCATAAGAAAACTACCTACAAAAAAAAGTCCTGGACCAGATGGCTTTCCAGCAGATTTCTTCAAAACATACAAGGAGAAACTGATACCAATCCTATTAAAACTATTCCAGATTGAGAAAGTTGAAACTCTTCCCTAATCATTTTATGAAGCTAATATCACATTGATACCCAAGCCAGGTAAAGACTCAACAAAGAAAGAGAACTACAGGCCAATTTTTTTTGATGAACATAGATGCTAAAATTCTCAACAAGATCCCAGCAAATCAGATTCAACAACACATCTCAAAAATCATTCATCATGACCAAGTAGGCTTCATCCCCGGGATGCAAGGCTGGTTCAACATTCATAAGACCCTAAATGTAATTAAATACATCAATAGATATAAAAACAAAAACCACATGATTATATCAGTAGATACAGAAAAGGCTTTTGATAAAATTGAGCACCTTTTCTTGATAAAAACCCTCAAACATCTAGGCATAGGTGGAACATACCTCAAAGTAGTAAAAACCATCCATGAGCAACCCACAGCCAGCATACTCTTAAAGCAGACAAAAATTATAATATTTCCCCTGAAAACTGGAACAAGACAAGGATGCCCACTGTCACCTGTCTTGTTCAACATAGTTTTGGAAGTCCTAGCTAGAGCAATCAGAGAAGAGAAGGCAATCAGGGGTATTCAAACAGTAAAAGAGGAAGTCATGCTATCCCTCTTTGAAAATGACATGATTGTATACCTTGAAAACCCAAGAGAATCTGCCAAATACCTCCTTGCATTGATAAAGGTCTTGGCAATGTCTCAGGGTATAAAATAAATGTACAAAAGACAATTGCGTTTCTATACACCAATAATAAGCAACCAGAAACCTAAATAAAAAGCACAATTCCATTTACAATAGTCACATAAAAAATGAAATACCTTGGCATCTTCCTAATCAGAAATGTAAAAGACCTTTACAATGAAAACTACAAGGCACTACTCAAAGAAATCAAAGATGATACAAACAAATAGAAAAATATCCCTTGCTCATGGGCTGGAAGAATCAACATAGCTAAGATGTCCATCTTACCTAAGGCAGTCTACAGATTTAATGCAATATCCATCAAATTACCAGCAATATTCTTCTCGGACCTAGAAAATACAATACAGAAATTCATATGGAAATATAAATGACCAAGAATAGCCAAAACAATCTAAGCAAAAAATAAAATAAAATAAAAACAGGTGGTATCACACTCCCAGACTTTAAACTCTATTATAAAGCTACATTAATCAAAACAGCCTCGTATTGGTACAAGAACAGGCTATAGACTAATGGAATCGAGACTACAGACGCAAAACCTCAATTTTTCAACCAAATTATGTTTGACAAAGCCTCCACTACCCATTGCCGGGGAGAGGAGAACCTATTCAGCAAATGGTGCTCGGAAAACTGGCTGACTACATGCAGAAAATTGAAACAGAACCCCTGCCTATCCCCATTCACAAAATTTACTTTAAATGGATCACAGACCTAAATGTAAAACCTCAAACTGTAAGAACGATAGAAAATGTAGGAGATACTCTCATGGAAGTTGGAACTGGCAACCAATTCTTGATCAAAATCCGAAGTGTCCAGGCCATAAGAGATAAAATAGACAAGTGGGACCTCATTAAATTGACAAGCTTCTGCAAAGAAACCTTCAAGAGCACAGGGAGACAGCCCACAGACAGGGAAAAAAATACTTTCCAACTCCATGTCTGACAAAGGCCTAACATCAAGAATCTACAAGGAACTCAAAAGTACTGAAAATAAAAAAAACAAAAACAAAAAACAGCCTTATTACCAAGTGGGCTAAAGATATGAATAGACACTTCTCAAAAGAAGACATAAGAGCAGACAACAGATATATGAAAAAATGTTCAGCCTCACTAGTTGTCAAGGAGATGCAAATTAAAACGACACTGAGATACCACCTAACTCCAGTCAGAATGGCCATCATCAATAACTCAAAAAATAACATGTTGGAGAGGATGTGGCAAAAAAGTGAACACTTCTACACTGCTGGTGGGAGTGCAAACTACAGCAGCATCTGTGGAAATCAGTGTGGCGATTCCTAAAAGTTCTAAAAATTGACCTTTCCTATGACCCCACTATCCCCCTACTGGGAATATACCCAGAAGAACTCACTCTATATAAATGATACTTGCACATGTATTTTTATCGCAGCATTGCTCACAATAGCAAGAACATGGAACAAACCTAGCTGATCACCAAAAGAGGACCGTATTAAAAAATGGTACATATACACAATGGAATATTCACAGTCATAAAGAAGAACAAAATCATGAACTTCACAGCATCCTGGATGGAATTAGAGTTTATAATACTGATTGATATCTTACAGAAGCTAAGAACTGAATATCACATGTTCTCACTCATAAATGGACCCTGAACAACTATTGTATTACTATAAGAAAAGGATTGAAAGTGGCAGGAAACTGAGGGTAGGGGGGTGGGGGATGCAGAGGTAGGAAGAGGTATGCCTACATGGTGAATATGTGTATACCTAGCCCTGAATTGTACCCCACAATTTTTAATTAAAAAAATAAAAATAAATAAATAAATAAATGGAAAACAACAAAAAAAGAAACTTTAGTTCAGATTTTTTCCTTTTCCCAGGCTTTTGAACTTTGATCTATACTCAGCCTGAGCCAACATTCAACATATTTTGTTTTAACATCCTGAGAATACATGGACCACTCACTCTCTAAATCTTTGAAAAGAACTAGAGAATGATACATGTCATTGCTATCAAACTTGATGAACAGAAGCATTTATGAAGTTTAAAAACAGAGATCCTCTGTACCCACTTCTGGAGATTTTGATCAGGTTATATAGAGGAAGTCTCTGAAAACTGCTATTTTTCATACCCTCCATGAATAATACTATTGACCAGTTAGGTTTGGGAACTAATTGGGTAGACCAAGTTTAAGGTCTATTTTAATCCATATGTTCTGTAAAACTCTAATATTTTGAAACAGAGAATCATTTAGTTCTTATTAAATATCACTCCCAATTTCTGTCATTATTAGGTTTCTTCCTTCCTTCTCTTTCTTACTCTCTTTTCTTTCTCTCGCTCTCTTGCTCTTTCTTTCTCTCTCTCTTTCTTTCTTTCTTTCTTTCTATTTAAACAGGGCAGCTGGTTCAGTTGGTTGTCTACTCAGTATCCAATTTCCCCTTTTTTTGTGTGTTCACAGAATCCCAATTTTGGGTCAATGTTTATTCAGTAAATATTGATTAGTAGTATTAGTCATGGTTCTCCAGAAAAACAGAAGCAATAAGACACACACACACACACACACAATCTTATAATAATATATCTATATCTATATCTGTATCTATTTATAGAGAGAGGGAGAAAGAGAGAGAGAGAGAGTTGGGGCAGGATAGTTTATTTTAGTAATTGGCTCACATGATTATGGAGATTGAGAAGTCCCACAGTTTGCCATTTACAAACTGGAGAAAAAAGAAATCCTGTGGTGTAATTCAGTTTGAGTCCAAAGGCCTGACAATTGGTGAGGCTGATGGTGTAAGTCTTAGTGTGAATATAAAAGCCTGAGAACCGGAAGGACCAATGTCCAAAGGCAGAAGTTATGTCTCAGAACTAGGAGAGAGAGTGAATTCAACTTTTCTAAAACTTTTTGTTCTATTTAGATCTTCAGTGTAGTGAATGATGTTCATTCAAGTTGGATAGATACATCTGTTTTACTCAGTTTGGCAACACAAAGACTGATCTCATATGAAAACACACTTTTACACAAATATTTTGCCAGCATTCTGGGCATCCCCTATTTCACTCAAAATTACCAAAATTACCGTTACATTAGTATAAATCATATTACAATCATTCTTCTTACCGGAAATTAGTCATTAGGGCATTGGCTAAGTCAGTTCTAGACAATAAAGGAAAATCTTCTGAGAAGCTTCTGGAAAGGTTCTTTGCTTTTAAAAAGAACATGGAATAAAGAGCTCATACACTTTTGCTTTATATGATTATATATGTTTGTGGAAATTGAAATTGTGACCCTAGTCTTGTGACTATGAGATTAGGTAAGCTAAAATACTATTGATGACAAAGTAAAAAGATGAAAAGCCCCTTAGTTTATGATGTCATCATTAAATATATGAATTAACCAAATTTGGAGCTATTTTACATCTAGGCTTTCTATGTGAACTTATAAGTCTTTTGCTGTTGTTGTTGAAGTTATTTGCATTTTTCAGTTGAAATAATTGTAATGGTTCTTAAAAATGGTATTTGAAAATCTTGACAATATTGTCTGTGGTTATTTCCATATCTCTAATAATTGTTAAAATTATTATTATTTTAATAGGTGGGTTTATAACATGTTTTGGGTTCTTGCATTAGTTCCTATAGTTGCCATAACAAATTACCACACATTTGGTAATTTAAAACAATAAAAATGTATTATCTCACAGTTCTGGAAAGCAGAAGTCTCAAAAAAACAGCAAACTTGCACTCACTCCAGGGCTTTAGCAAATAGTCCATTCCTAGCTTCTGTTGGTTTTCAGAAATTACTGAAGTTTCTTGGTGTGTAGCTGAATCTCTTCAATCTCCATATTCACATCACTGACTCTTCTGTGTTTTGGTATTTTCTTTATATGTTTTTTTAAATTATTAATTAATTTCTTTTTTATTTTACTTTTTTTAATTTTAAAGATGTGGTCTACAATTCAGGATTATATATACAAGTAGTCACCATATTGGGAAAGTTTGGGCCTCACTTTGGTCTTCACTTGGCCTGATATGAGATCAGGCACCCTTATTGATGTTGTGTACCCCCCCATTCCAGCCCCAGCAGTATCCTGCTACTGTCAATCTATATCTTATAGTATTATGGTAAATGTTCAGGGTCTGCTTATGAATGAGAACATGTGGTACTATGTTCTTTGTTTCTGTGATAGATCATTGAGTATGATAGACTCTAAATCAATTCATGTTGCCGTAAATTCCATATGTTTGTCCTTCTTTATGGCTGTTAATATTCCGTTGTGAATATGTACCACATTTATTTTATCCAGTCCAGTTTTGATGGACAGTATGGTTGGTTCCATGTTTTCTTTTTTTGCTATTGTGAATACTGCTGCAATAAACATGCATGTGCAGGTGTCTTTTTTGTAGAATGGTTTGAGTTCCTCCAGGTATATTCCCAACAGGGAGATTGCTGGATCATATGGAAGGTCAATGTCTAGTTTTTTTAGAAATCACCACACTGGTTTCCAAAGAGGTTGCACTAGTTTGCATTCCCACCAGCAGTGTATAAGCATTCCTTTTCCTCCACATCTTGCCAGCATCTGCCCTTGTTTGCTTTATTAATGATGGTCATTCTTACTGGGGTTAGGTGAAATATCATTATGGGTTTATTTGTTATTTTTTGCAAAGACGTCCCTTTTTTTTTGTGGAAACACTACAAGGAAGCTTGTCTAAAATCGCAGATCTATGCACACACAAACACAGACACATGTGCTTGCACACACACACACTTGGAATAAAGAATCTTATCTGATACAGAGTTGGGGGAGTACAGGAAAAAGCTTGCAAGAGAAGATATGGAGCTCAGATCAACTAAGATGCCGGCATGCTACAGTAATGGCATGGATGGTTCTTGGCATATAAAAAAAGGGAGTGGGCAGGCAGACAGAATGATAAATCCAGGCTACTAGAGTGAGGTTCAGCAGCCATGTATGAGTTAAAGATAGTAGAGGCCAGCTTACCGGATGAAATGTTTTATTTTGAAGTGGTCATTTGAAGAAGGATGGACTTGCATGGTCCAGGGAAGGAATATCCACTTAGCAGGACATCTCCATGGTCTGGTTTCTGTCCAGGACATCAGGGGACTCAGGATTCTTGAGTTCCATCTAACTGATTTCTGGTGACAGACTAGCTGAAGGGAATTTCTCCAGAGCCGATGTTTCTCGAGGTTGAGTGGGTATGTGACAGGGTGAGCTGGGTCATACTGGCAGATGGTATGTAGCCCATTGCCTGCAAAAAGTACTTGAAGGCCTTGGTGAGCTTCTCAGGCTGACCTACTTGGGGCTATCTCCCACAGTCTGTCATCTTTAGCAAAATTGTATTTATTGGGTTCAGGCAGAAATTGCATTTAACCACAGCCTCTACTGCAGGTGAATTGTCCTCTATCACCAGGAAAGTAGAGTACACTAATGTTTTTAATTTTATATCATTTTGGCCCAGTGTGGGCCTTTCAATCTCCAGGTGTCCATATCCATTAGAGGAAACCAAGAAAAGCTGTAGGTTTTCTTGGTTGACATCTTGGGTGATAAGCAGTCTGTAGATTGAATCAGGTCCAAGTAGACCTGCAACTCTTCCTGTCCAAAGTGATGTGCCAAAATAATGTCCACAACATTGGTTTTCAGACCTGAGAGTTTGGAAACTGCCCAGTCAATCCAGTCTTTGGCACAAGAGTCAGCGTTAATGAGCACAAGGCCTTCCACATGCTCTGGATGATTAAGTGCAATTTTGCTGAGGACATAAGCTCCAGCTCCAACTCCAATCCTAATGATGCTTTTTAGGCTTAGGCAGGTAAGAACCAGAAGGAGTGTCTCAGTCAGTTCCTCAAAATTAAAGAATGCACTGAAACAGGATTTATGGTTGAGATCGATGTCATATGTTAGTATAACTAGTCTGCTTTCCTTCAGTAAGCCTTGTATAGTGATGTGAACCACATTGTGAGTTGCTTCTAAGTCATATTTCTGGCAGTCAAAATTCCCGAAGTACCATTCTGATCATTGAGAAGTGATTTGATCTCTGTGAGCTGAACATCCTGAAGTTCATCCATGAGGACAGATGATAGTAGAGGAGACTCAAGAATAAGTCAGTAACTCTGAGGCGTGGACACTCACCATCAGTGCAGCAATGACTGCAGTGGTGGCAGTTGCAAGAGGGGTGGGGGAGGCACAGCCACCGTGCAGGCACACTAAGGAAGCTGGACACTGTGCATGCGTGCTTCAATATGGTTTTGATTTGCATTCCTTTGATGATTAAAGAGGCTGAGTACTTTTTCACGTGTCTGTTGGCTGCCCATATATCTTCTTTTGATAAGTGTCTATTCATGTCTTTTGCTCATTTTTTAACGGGGCTGTTTGTTTTTTTCCTTTAGGCATATTTGAGTTCATTGTAGATCCTGGATGTTAGGCCTTTGTCAGATATTCAGTTGGCAAATATTTTTTCCCATTCTGTGAGCTGCCTCCCTGCTCTCTTGATGGTTTCTTTTGCATTGAAGAAGTTTTTCAGTTTGACGACGTCCTACTTGTCTATCTTATCCCTTAGGGCATAAGCACATGGGGTTTTTATCAGGAATAGGTTGCCAGTTCCAACTTCCATAAGGATGTCTCCAACATTTTCTAAGGTTCTTATAGTTTTAGGTTTTATGTTTAGGTTTTTGATCATTTAGATGTAATTTTTACATATGGTGATAGGTAGGAGTGCTGTTTCAAACTTTTGCATGTGGTCAGCCAGTTTTCCCAGCACCATTTATTAAATAGGTTCTCCTCTTCTGAGTGGTCATGGTTGGAGGTTTTGTGGAAGATGAGAAATTGAGGTTTTGCTTCCAGAATGTTTATCCTGTTCCATTGATCCATATGTCTATTCTTGTACCGATATAAGACTGTTTTGATTATTGTAGCCTTATAGTAAAATTTAAAAACTGGAAATGTGATATCTCCTGCTTTGTTTCCTTTGCTGAGGATTGTTTTGATTATTTGTGGTCATTTGTGTTTCCATGTAAACTTCTGTATTGTCATTTCCAGGTCTGAGAAGAATGATGTTGGGCATTTAATGGCTATTGCAATGAATCTGTAGATTGTCTTTGGTAGGATGGACATCTTAACAATGGTGATTCTTCCTATCCATGAGCATAGAATATTTTTCCATTTGTTTGTGCCTTCTTGAGTTTCTTTGAGCAGTGTTTTGTAATTTTTATTGTAAAAGACTTTCACATCTCTGGTTAGGATGATGCCAAGGTATTTCATTTTTTTTGTGGCTATTGTGAATGGGATTGTGCTTTCTATTTGGATCTCTGTCTGCTTGTTGGTGTATAACACAACTGTCTTTTGAACCCTTATTTTGTACCCTGAGACTTTGCCAAAGTCCTTTATAAATACTAGTAGGTTTTTGACAGATTTTCTTGGGTTTTCAAGGTATAGCATCATATCAGCCCCAAAGTGGGAAAACATAACTTCTTTTCATATTTGGATACCCCTGATTTCCTTCTCTTGTCTATTTGCTCTAGCTAGGGCTTCCAACACAATGTTGAACAAGAGGGGTTAGAGTGGCAGCCTTCTCTTGTTCCAGTTTTCAGGGGAAATATTTCTAGTTTCTGTCCATTTAACAATATGCTAGGCTGTGGGTTTATTGTAGATGGTGCTTACTATTTTGAGTTGTGCTCCTTCTATGTCTAAGTGTTTGAGGGTTTTTCCAGGAAGAGATGTTGGATTTTATCAAAAACTTTTCTGCTTCTAATGATAAAATTATTTGGTTCTTGTTTCTATATCTGTTGATGTATTTAATTACATTTATGGTCTTGCAGATGTTGAAACAGCCCTGCATGCAGTAGGTGAAGCCTACTTGGTTATGATGGATGATTTTTGAGATGTGTTGTTTCATCTGATTTACTAGAATCTTGTTGAGATTTTTTGCATCTATGTTCATTAGGGATATTGGCCCATAGTTATCTTTTTTTTGTTGTTGGATCTTTACCCAGTTTAGGTATCAGTGTGATTTTAGCTTCATAAAATAATTTGGAGATAATTCCTTCCTTCTCATTTGCTTGGAATACCTTCAATAGGATTGGTATTGGCTCTTTGTATGTGTTGTAGAATTCTTCTAGAAAACCATCAGGTCCGGGGCACATCTTTTGTATGTAGTTTTCTTATGACAGACTCAATTTCCAGGGTTGTTATTGGTCTATTTAGTGTTTCAATGTCTTCTTGTTTTAACCTTGGGAGGCTGTGTGATGTCAGAAATTCCTCCATTTCATTTAGCTTATCAATCTTTTTTCCTTAAAGTTGTGCATAGTAATCTTTGACAACCTTTTGTATTACTTTGATGTAAGTTGTGATTTGATCTTTTGCATTTCTGATTATGTTTATTTGGGCTTATTCTTGGCCATTCAGGCTAGGGATCCATCAATCTTCTCTTTTCTTTCAAAGAACCAGCTTTTTGTTTTGTTGGTTTTTCAATGATATTTTTTGTCTTCTATGTCCTGTACTTGGGCTTTTACTTTGATGATGTGGATTGTTCTGCTGCAGTTAGGGTTTTGGTGATTTTGTCTTTCCAGCTCCCTTAGGTAATTTGTTAGGCTGTAGCTTGTGATCTTTCCATTTTCTTGATGTATGTTCATAGAGATATAAATTTCCTTCTTAGAATTGATTTTGTTGCAACCCAGAGGTTTTGGTAGAATGTCTCTTCATTTTCATTTGTTTACAGGAATCTTTTAATTCCTGTTTTGATTTCTGTGTTAACTCAGTAATTGTTCAGCATCATGCTGTTTAGTGTCCATGTGTTTGTGGAGTTTTGGGGAATTTTGTTGATGTTGATATTTATTTTTATTCTACAGTGATCTGAGAAGGTGTATCACAGTATTTTGATCATATGAAATTTATTTATGCTTGATTTAGGGACAGGACATGATTGATCTTGGAGTACATCTCATGTGATGATGACTAAAATGTATATTCTGTGGTTGTTAGGTAAAGCATTCTGTAGGTATCTATTAAGTTCATTTGGTCAAATGTCAAATTAAAATTCCGGATCTCTTTGTTGACTTTTTGTCTTGATGATCTATAGGGTTGTTAGTGGGGTATTTAAGTCCTCAGCTATAATAGTGTTGAGTCATTTTTTTAGTTTACTTAGTAGTTGCTTTATTAATGCGCAAATGTCTATTAAAGATTAATGTCTCTGTGTTGGGTGCACATATGCTTAGGATAGATATGTCTTGTTAATGTACTGAACCTTTTATCATTATATAGTGTCCTTCAATATCTTTTTAAAATTTTTGATACCTTAAAGATTATTTTGTCGTATATTAAGTATTTTTGTGATCCATTCACTCGAAACTGATTTTCTTGCCTCTAAATTTGAGTCTATATACATCCCTTGGTGTGAGATGAGTTTCATGGATGCAGCAAATTATTGGGTCATGCTTTTCTATCAAGTTTGCCATTCTGTGTCTTTTTATTGGTGCATTTAGTCCACATTCTGGATGATTGAAATATGATTAATTATTTCTGTCATGAGGTTCTTATAAAATTTTTTCTTTGTTTTCTTTTAGCTTTGGGGTTGATGTATGTGTGTGTTTTCAAGTTTTAGTCATGATATCTTTTGAGTCTGTGTTCTGCTGTTCTCTTGGGAAGTGCATGACCATTCTTTCTTTTGTGCTTAATATCCTTTTGAGCCTCTCCTGTAGAGTTGGTCTGGAAGCTGCAGAATCTCTTAGGGATTGAATGTCTGGGAAATATTTTAATTCTCCATCACTGATGAAGCTGAGTTTGGGAGGATAGGAAATTCCTGGTTGAAATTGTTTACCTTTGAGGACTTTGAATATTGGACTCAAGTCCATTCTAGCTTGTAGTGTTTCTGCTGATAGGTCTACTGTTCATCTGATTGGTTTTCCCTGGAAGATCATTTGACCTTTCTCTCTTGCTGCCTTTAGGATTTTTTCTTTGGTGCCAACTTTGTGTAGGATAATTACTTTGTTTCTATGGTTTAGTCTTCTAATTTGGTGTATTGTGGGGGTTCCCTGTATCTCTTTTGTTTGGATGATTACATCTCTGGTGTGATAGGAAAGTTTTATTGGATAACTTCCTGGAATACTTACTTCAAGGTGTTCTCCATTTCCCTCTCTTCTTCTGGGATAACAATCATATGTAGGTTCAGTCTCTTGATATGATCGTGCATGTCTTGGAGACTTTGTTCTTTCTTTCTGAATATTTTTTCTATGTTTTTTACAGATTGAGTCAATTCCATGTTCTGGTCTTCAGGTCCTGAGGGTCTTTCTTCTACTAGATTAATTCTGCTTTCCATGCTTGTCATCTTGTTATTTATCTCCTGTATGTAATTTTTTATGGATAAAATATCTGTTACAATTTCCTTCAGTGTTGCATATTTTCTTTCTTGAGTCTTATTCACTCTTTCCATCCATTCCCTACTGCCTGTGGTATTTGAGGTTTAGTCATTGGTGACTTCCATTGTTTGGGATCTGAGTTTTGATTTTTCAGTCATTTTCTCTTTGCAACACTGGACATTACCCATGTTCTTCCATTGATTTTTTTTTCTTTCTCATTTGTGACAGGTCTTTTTATTTTCTTTTTAGTTCAGTTATTCAGTGGCAGTGGAAGAGAGGCTTTCCCTTCTGATGTTTGCTCAGCTGTCTATTCTTCCATGATCTGGATTCAAAATTTGTTTTGTTTTGAAACAGGGCTGTGGGTGGAAAGCTTTGCTGTCTCTTGTAGTTTTGATAGTCAAATAAGGTGGGGGGGGCTAGGATTCAGAAACAAATTCCAAATTACAACGTTCACTGATTGTCATATGGGTTCCCTGAGACTCACTTTCCACCATCATTCTACATGACAACACAATGGGTACATGTGTGTACCTCCTGAGTCCAAGATACAGTAACAGCAATGAGGAGAACAGAGAAAAGTAGAATGAAATAAAGTGGACAAAAACGAAAAACAATGAAGTAAACACAGAAAAACAAGAGCAGAAACCAAAGCAAAAAACAAATAATCTCTCAGAAACATACCCAACTCAAAATTAAAGGAGAAAAGAGATGAAAGAGATGAAAAGAAAAAAGAAAGAAAAAAGAATTTATATAAAACCCTCACACATGTATTTGCACACATTAAACTAAAAAAAGAGAAGAACAAAACAAACAAAACTGAAAGATGAACACTCAATCCTTCACATATATATAAACAGAAAACAAAAAATTAAAGAAGAAAGAAAGAAAAATATAATAAAAAAAGGAATGCAGATCAAACCTCACATACACATTCATGCACAAAGGAAAAATATTTTAAAAAAAAATAAACAAACAAATTTAAAAATCCTGCTCTTTTGTGGCATGTCCTGTAGGTGTTCTTCTCAGCTGCCTCTCTGCTGTCTCCTACAGAGCTTTGGCCTCATTCACAATCTCCCCAGTGTCTGGCCCAGGGAAGGAGGACAAGACAGTGGGGGTGGGTGGGGTTCAGTCCTCTCCTCCCACTCTAGTATGTTCAGCAGAATTCCCTGCGGTGGGGAGGTGCAGGATGTCTCTTCCGCAGGTAGTGACAGAGAGCTACCTAGCCAGTCTTATCTTGGAGTAGAGTCCTTCTATTGCAGTGATGTCCATGCTTCATCTGGGTTTCTCCATCTCAGTTGTGTCACAGCCATGTGGGTTTGATGTTCAGAGGATTACTGGAGGGGAGGGGGTTGGATCAGACCTGGACTCACTGCTGATCTCTTTGGAGTTCTTCATCCTTTTCTAGCCACTCCCTTTGTCCTTCAGCTGATTCAGCATAAAGGGTGGGGTGCCTGAGATTCAGCACTTGTCCTTTCCCTCTGGAGTTTGTCCTTTCAGTATATCCTCTCTGAGCCATGATCACCCCTGAATAACCAATCCTCTGGTCACAGAAATCAAATCAGTTCTGTCACTCTGTGGTGAGCAAGCCAGAGCACTTTCTTGTCCATTTCCAAGGTGGTGGCAGGGTTACTTTTTCATTTTCTCCAAAGGGGCTCTGCCTCTGAACTCCCTCTCTGCGCTCCCTCTGCAGCCCTTGCTTCCAGTGTCTGGCCAGGTGCTACAGTGGTGAGGCAGCTCTTGGAGCTGGCAGTCTTTCCTGGCAGCTCCTTCCTGGGAATGGCTTTGTTGATTTTTAAAAAATGACACTTGGCTTATGCACCCTGAAACCAAGCAGAGCAGCTGAAACCACTTCAACAAGAAAGCCCTGCCCAATTACTCCCAAGTCTCCACTCAGTCAACCACTTACACACCCCCTTACTCACCCACAGGTTCACAAATTTTCCATAGACTCACTCACTCACTCACATTGGGATTCACTTAGTCCAACTGGCTCTGCTGCCATTGTCTGATGTTTTCCCTTTACATGTTTTTTATAAAGACACTTGCAATGAGACTTAAGGCCCACTTATAGATAATACAGGATAATCTCATCATCTCAAAATTATTAACTGAGCTATAAATGCAAATGTCCTTTTTTTCAAATAAGTTAAGTTATGGGTATTAGAACTTCAATGTTAATTTGGGGCCACCATTTAGTCCACTATTATCTCTAACAACAGAAATTTGGTATCAAAATATCTGGATTTATTTGTTTTCTATTTCTAAATATAACTGGTTTTGAGAAGTTGAACTAAATACTTTGCCTTGCTTTTTTAGTCCTCAGTGTATCCATTTGTTTAAACAAAGAAAATTGCCCTTTATAGTGTCTAAAATACATTCTTCCTCAAATGTAATTTCTCTAATCTGATGTTTTTTACAGTGTTCTATTTTATATGGAGAGAAAATAGAGAGGCACCCAACAGAAACTTGTCATGTTCTCTGATATTTTAGAGGTCAGTATTTAGATTAAAAGTGCATGTGATCTGAAAAACACACCAATCAAAATAAAGCAGTGAGGGTTAAAGGCAACTAGATAGGCCTTATCGCTCTTACACCTCTTATTATGTGAAGATGAAGCAGAAACTAAACTATCACTAAATCTGCTAGTATCTTAGTCTTGTACTTCCAGCTTCTAAGGAGTGAGAAATAAATTTCTGTCTTTTATAAATTATTGAGCCTCAGGTATTTTGTTATAGCAGTGGAAATGGACTAAGACATTGTCTTAGCAGAGGTTTCTTTCTTTTTTGTTTTAAATAAAATTGGATTTTACAGGGAGGTGAACAAATGGTCCTATAAGAAGATTTAGGTGACTTATTAAAGTTTGCTTAATTCTGTGGACTGTCTCCCCGGTCTCTTGTTGGTTACTTTTGCTTTGCAGAAGCTTTTTGGTTTGATGAGGTCCTACTTCTTTATCTTATCTCTTATGGCATGGGCATTTGGGGTTTTGATTAAGAATTGGTTGCCTATGCCAATTTCCATAAGGGTGTCTCCCATGGTTTCTAAGTTTCTTATAGTTTGAGGCTTTACCTTTAGACTTTTAATTCATTAGAGTTTATTTTTGTGTATAGTGATAGGTATCAATCTTCAGCATGCGGTCAGCCAGTTTTCTCAGCACCATTTACTGAATAGGTTCTCCTATCCCTAGTGGTTGTTCGGTGGAGGCTTTGTCGAAGATGAGTTGGTTGAGAGATTGAAGTTTTGATTCTGGAATCTCTGTACTGTTCCATCGGTTTATATGCCTGTTCTTATAACAATACCATATTGTTTTGATTATTGTAACCATAAAATAATGTGTGAAGCCTGAAAGTGTGATAGATCCCACGTTGTTTCTTTTGCTAAGGATTGTTTTGGCTATTTGTGGAAAAATATTTACCAGCTGTTTATCTGACAGACTCTTAACATCCAGGATCTACAAGAAACTAAAATGTGCTGAAAAGAAAAATAATAAGCCTTATTAAAAAGTGGGCAAACAACATGAATAGACACTTCTCAGAAGAAGACACATGAGCAGACAAAAAGCCTCTCTAATCATCAAAGAAATGCAAATTGAAATCACACTGAGATACCACCTAACTCTTGTCAGGATGGCCATCATCAATAACTCAAAAACATATTCAGATACTGGAGATAATGCAGGGAAAACAGAACACTTCTACACTGTGAGAAGGAGTGCAAACTAGAACAACCTCCATGGAAAAGTGTGGTGATTTCTAAAAGGTCTAAAAATTGACCTACCATATGACCCAGCAATCCCCTTTCTGAGAATATACCCAGAGGAACTCAAAGCATTCCATAAACAAGATAACTGTATGTGCATGTTTATTACAGCATTATTCACAATAACAAAAAACATGGAACCAACTGTACAGTCCATCGAAAGTGGGTGGATTAAAAAATGTGATCTATAAACACAATGGAATATTATGCTATTATAAAGAATGACAAAATTATGGACTTCACAGCAACTTAGGGTCTATAATACTCAGTGATCTATCACAGAAATGAAGAACTAAGTACCATATATTCTTACTCATAAGCAGACCCTGAACATTTATCATAATGCTATAAGAAAGGGATTGGCAGTAGTGGGAAACTGTCAGGAGGTGAGGTGGGGGGCAAACAGCATTAATTGTACCTGATCTCAAACCAGGTGAAGTGGGGTCCAAAGTGAAGCCTACATTTTACCCATGCAATGAATACTTGTATACTTAATCCTGAATTGAACCCCATATCTTTAAAATAAAATTAAGATAAAAAATGAAATATTTACAAAGCTTAATAAAGGTACAATAAAATGAGGTATGCTGATAAAAATAAAGTTTGCTCAAACAAGGGATTTTTGTCAGCCCTCTCTCTTGTTTAAGGATAAAGATACATTCTTCTTTCCTTTTGAACAATATAAGTCTATTTTCTCCTGTGCTCAACTTTTGTTCATTAAGGACAAGCTGAATTATTTTTTGGCACCAGATCTGGTGTCCCCAACTCCTGTGTCATTTGTCAGCACCTACTCATGGCCTGTTAGGAACTCGGCCACACAACAGAGTAGGTGAGCAGTAGTGAACAATGGAAGCTTCATCTGTATTTACAGTCACTCCTCACTCTCATTACCACTTGAGCTCCCTCTTCTATTATATCAGCAGCAGCATTAGATTCTCATAGGAGTGTGAACCCTATTGTGAACTGTACATGTGAGAGATTTAGTTGCACAATCCTTATGAAAATCTAATGCTTGGTGATCTGAGGTGGAGGTGAGGCAGTGATTCTAATGCTAGGAGTAGCTGCAAATACAGATTGACATCAGCATTGAGACTTGATAGCATTTCCCCCACCTGTTTGTGGAAAAATTGTCTTCCATGAAACTGGTGCCTGATGCCAAAAAGACTGGGGGCCACTGCACTAGATAGCAGAGGATATTCACTCGATTGTGCTAGCAGTCATGCATTTAATAAGAAGAGTATAGTTTCTGTAAAATTAAAAAAGCAAAGATTAATAGTTGGATCAAACTATGAACTCAGTATCTGAATCCAGATGGCAGCCAATAGAAATGTTTAGACTTGAGCTCAGCTTCTGATGGCAAAGTGAGGATGGCAGTGGCAGTCTGCTTGATTTTCCTGATTTGAATTTTGTTTGAGATCTTCATGCAGCAACAGGCATGAACATTCTTCAAACATAAGCTGTTGTGATTTCTTTGAAGCTCATCCAGTTAAGATTGCAGGGCTTCAGAAAAAGGGCAGTTTTCATTTTAGTGATTCCAAGTGAGATAGGTAAGAGAAAAAAATCATAATACTATTTTGGAGAGTTGTAGTCAGATACTGGGGAAAACTAGAATTCAGGATCCTGTTCAGTTTGTAGGTAAATTATAAAACCGCAAAAAAAAATGAACAAGGCCAGAATCCAACACAGGTGCATTATAATTTTTTTTTTCTTTGAAACATTTTTTTGTTTCTACATTCACCACATATCTATCAAAGAGAAAAGTAAGATAAATTTGTTTGCAAAACAGATCTAGTCTAATTAAACTTAGCCTGAATATTAATTGACCATAGAGGCTCTTTTAAAGTCTGCTTTTCTAAAACTTTTGATGAGAAGTCTCAGATTGGACTTTTAAAATATCAAAGAGCTAGAAAATCGAACCAATAACTCATCATCAAACTGATCCTGCAAAACTAAAGATTGGGTGAATTTCTCTCTTCTTGAGTTCTTTAGAATATACAGAGATTCTTGTGCCTGCCAGAAAATGACTTAGTCACCTGTAACCAAATCATGCATGTAATATACAGAAACAGGTTTTTTAAAAATTATTTTTTCTTTCCAAGAAGCTTTATTGGTTCCATAAACTCAACATTAATTCTTTAAAGTTGTCTAATGATATCTAAAACTATGACATTTCAATCAAAGTCCTGGTCCTACAATGCTTTTAACTGTGTCCTATTGCAAGAAGAGATTCTTATCAAACTTATGCAAATAAATGCACTGCCATAAAATAATTATTAATAGTTTTTGAATTTTGGAGGGATCAGACGAGAACAAATAAAAGTTTTAATTTTTGTTCACAAAATTATACTTTATCAAATTGACATTAAATATTCAAGGGTGGACAAAAAAAACACAACAAAACAGAATTATTACACTTCTTATCTACAGGGTGCCTGAATGAAACGTCATTGTACACCTAACCCTTAACTGTACCCCACAAAACCATAATAAAAAATACTGATTAATGAAAAAAAAAAAAAAAAAAAAAACCAGAATTATTGTTTGGAGAATGGGCCCATTGCAATACGGGCTTCCCCAACTAGGTAAGTGCTCTAGAAACCCATGGACATCAGTACCAGCTAGTGTTGTGAGAGCTGTGTTCTTTCAACGTGTTTGCTCATTGCATGATGGGTGATTTACGAGAGTGCACCTGCCCACACCATGCTGAGTGTTCAGCAGTTTTTGACCAAAACCAGCATGAACCCCATACTCCACTCTCCAGATTTACCCAATTGTATACTTAAATAAAACTCATTTGGTAAAGGTGGATTTTTGTTAAGGGTTTTTGTATCTGGGTTAATGAAAGATTATGGTCTTCAGTTTATTGTTTTATACTGTCTTTAATATTGATATTAGAATAATGTTGGAATAATAGTATCAGTTAGAAAGTATTTCCTGTGCTTCAATCTTCTGTAAGAGATTATACAGAGCTAGTATAATTGCTTCCTTAAATATTTGGTAGGATTAAATTGTGAACCTATGTGTGCCTGGTACTTTCTGTTTTAAAACGTCAATTATTCATTCAATTTCTGGAATTGTTATCAGTCTTTTGAGATTGTCAACTTCTTGTTTGTGTTATAGAAATTATGTATTTCAAGATAATTACTTCATCATTTATATTATTAAGTTTGTGAACACAAAGTGTTTTGTACTCATTATCCTTTTGATGTCTGTAGAATGAGTAGTGATGTCTGCATTTTGTTTATATATTAATTTCTTTCTTTTAGTTACCCAGATAGAAATTTATTAATTATTGATTGATATAGTTAGGATGTTTACATCCTTCAAATCTCATGTCAAAATGTGATCCCCAATGTTGGAGGTGGAGCCTAGTGGGAGGCATTTCAGTTATGGAGGCAGATAACTCATAAATGGCTTTTTGTCATTCTAGTGGTTATGGGTTAATTCTCACTATATTCACGTGAAAGCCAGTTTAAAAGAGGCTGACATCTCCCTTCTCTCCTACTTTTGCTTCCACCATGTGACATGCCATTTCCCTTTGCCTTCTATCATAAGTAAAACTCCCTGTGGCCTCACCAGAAGCTGAGCAAATGCTAGTGCCATGTGGAAGCTTTTGCCAGATAAACCTTTTTCTTTATAAATTACTCAGCCATAGGTATTTATTCATAGCGATGCAAAATGAACTAATATATTGATCTTTGCAAAAAAACCTCTTTTAGTATTACTGATTGTTTTCGTTGATAATGTTTATTTATTATTAATTAATGTATTCATTTATTTTACTGGAAGCCAAATCTTTCCTTTTATTTTTTTCTGTGCTTCCTAGATTCTTCAATTTCAGAAAAAATGTAAAATCAAAAGGAAATTTTTAGAAACGTGAAATTTTAATTTACCTTGATATCTGCTCTAAATTTTGATTCTTTCCTTCTGCTTACTTTGTTTCTTTTCTTTCCCTTTACTTCCTCGCTTTCTAAGGTGAAAATTCGTTTATATTATATGCAGTCAATGTTATACAGATTGTTTTAAGCACTGTTTGTACTGCATCCTCCTCAAATTTTAAAGTAGTATAATATAAGCATCCATAGCAGAATTGAACAGAAGGTAGGGAAATTTCTCCTATACACTCTTACCTCACTTATGATAGACTCTTCCCATTACCAAAGTCACTCATCAGAGTGGTATATTTGTTACAACTGATAATCCTATGTTGACATATCATTATCACTTATAGTCAATATTTTATATTAGGATTTACTCTGTGTTTTACATTTTATGCACTTGGAGAAAAGTATTCACCATTATAGAATCATATACAGTATCTTCACTGCCCTAAAAATCTGCTGTGCTTAGTGTACTCATCCCTCTATTTCTCCTGCACCTGGCAACTAATGATCCTTTTACTTCCTCCATATTTTTGTCTTTTCCATAATGTCATATGGTTAGAATCATATAGTGTATATTACAAATTCGGTAAGTTTATTTTCATTTTACTTAGTTTAAAACATTTTAGATTTTTTAAGAGATTTCTTCTTTGATCCACGGGCTATTTAAAAGTGTGTTAATTTCAAAATATTTTGAAAATTTTAATCTCTTTTATTGATTTTTAGTTTAATTCCAGTGTAGTCAGAGAGCAGACATTGTATGATTTCTATTCTTTTAAATTTAAGGTGTGTTTAATGGCCCAGAATGTGTTCTATCTTGGTGAAAGCCCATGTGAGCTTGAGATGAATGTGTATTCTGTTGTTGAATACAGTATTCTGCAGATGTCACTAAAATGCAGGTGATTAATGCTATTTTTGAGTTAATCTATGTTCTTATAATGTTCTATTTTCTGTGTATTGTATCTGTCCATTTCTGACAGAGGGATCTTGAAGTCTGCAACTATAACAGTGAATTTATCTATTACTAATTGTAGTTCCATTAGTTTTTCCCTCACATATTTTGTCACTGTTATAGGAGTATACACATTAGAGATTGTTATATTTTCTAGAAGAATTGATCTCTTTGTTGTTATGTAATTCTCTTCATTCCTGATAACTTTGCTTGCCCTGAAGTTTGCTCTGTCTGAAAATAATATAGTTACTCCTACTTTCTTTTGATGAGTGTTAACCTGGTATATCGTCCTTAATTTCTTTACTTTTAACCGATATGTGCCCCAACATTAAATATAGATTTCTTATAGAAAGCATATAGTTGTGGCTTGTTTTTTAATACACTCTGAAAATGTCTTTGTTTTAGTGTATTTAGATAATTTATGTTTAAAGTAAATAATATTGTTGGAATATCTATATTTCTTTCTCTATTTGTTACCATCAGTATTAGTTTCTACTATTGTCTACTACTTATTTTATGTCTTTTGAAGCTTTAATAAAAATTTTATATGCTTCAGTTTTCTATTTTTTTAGCATATTAATTATGCTACTTTTAATAAAATGTTAACTTTTTTCTAAAGTTAACAATATACATTTACAACTAACCCTAGTTAGCTTTCAACTAAAACTACACTGCTTTAGCGTAGTGCAAGTACCTAATAATGAAAAAATAATCCTAGTTCCTTCCTCCAATTCCTTGTATCATTCATTTTACATATACCTATGCATTTGTAAATATGCATATAATTTTTTTTTTTTTTTTTTTTTGAGTTGGAGTCTCACTCTGTCGCCCAGACTGGAGTGCAGTGGCCACTCCCGGCCACCGCAGCCTCGGCCTGCTGGGCTCCGGCGATCCTTCCGCCACAGCCTTCCGAGTAGCCGGAATTACAGGCATGCGCCACCACGCCCAGCTGATTTTTTGATTTATTGTAGAGATGAGATCTCGCTGCACAGGCGGGTCTCGAACCCGCGGGCTCAGGCAATTCACTCACCTCAGCCTCCCAAAGGCGCGGGATTACAGGCTGAGCCACCGAGCCCGGCTTGCACATAATTTTATACAATGCTATTATTTTGATTAGTTGCAGGATTTGTTGTTTTAATTTATCCTTTTTGTTATCTGTTAGGTTAATTACTAATAAAAAACTTAAGTTTATATTTTACTTTTATTTATTCATTCTCTAATGCTCTATCTTTCTTTATGTAGATCCGACTTTTTGACCTATATAATTTTCATTCCCCCTAAATAACTTCTTTCAAGGTTTTTTGCAAGGTATGCCTACTGGCAGCAAATGTCAATTTCAGTTTTTGTCTAAAAAAGCTTTTATTTCTCTCATTTTTTAAGGATATCATAGGGTACAAAGTTCAGAGTTATAGATTAGTATTTTTATACTTTATGTCAATACTCTAAATATTTCACTCTAATCTCTTTTCTTGCTTGCATGTTTTCTGAGAAGTTGTATAGTTATCTTTACTTCGCTTATCTTTACTTCGCTAAATTAAGATCATTTGTTTAACTTCTTTCGATAATTTATTTTTGATTTTCTGCTGTTTGAATATGATAAAATTAGGTGCAGGGTTTGTTGTTGTTGCTTTTAATTTATTCAGTTTGGTGTTCTCTTTGCTTTCTGTATCTGTGCTTTAGTGTTTTACATTAATTTGGAGAAATTCTCAGTCACCATTGCTTTAAATATTTCTTCTATGTCTTTCTACTCTTTGTTTCTGGACTTTCAAATGCAAACATATTACATGTATTGTAGTTGTTCCATAGTTTGTAGATATTCAGTTCTGTTGAGGTGGTGTGTGTGTGTGTGTGTGTGTCTATTATCTGTTTGCTTTTACGTGTTAGAAATTATTTGCTATACAACCAATCTCAGAGATTATTTTCTTAGCTGTGTCCAATCTAGTAAAGAACCAATCAAAAGTATTCTTCATTTTTGTTATAATGTTTTTTAATCTCTGGTATTTCTTCTGTATTATTTCTTACAATGTTTATCTACCTGCTTTTATTGTCCATCTCTTTTTGAATAGTGTCTACTTTGTCCATTAAAGCCCTGACGATATCAATTATATGTATTTAAAATTTTTAGTCTAAGAAATGTAATATCTCTGACATATCTGAGTGTAGGTCTAATGTTTACTCTGTCTTATTTATCTAGTAGTTTTTGCCTTTATTATTCCTTTTGAATTTCTGTTGGAAGGTGAATATGCCTTACTGAGTACAAAAATTGTAGTGAAACAACTTTTAGTAATATAGTGATAAGATGTGGGGGAAAGACTAAGCATTCTATAGTACTGTGATTAGATTTTAGAATTTTGGTGAGCTTGTGTACTTGTATTGTGAACTTTATAGGTATTCTTCAACCTTTTCTTTCTCTCCTTAGATGGGACAGTATGGCTAGAGGGGAATGGAGCTGAATATTTTCCTTTTTCATGTGTAAGGATAGAGTCAGCTGAAGTTGCATATTTTCTTTCCTCTCAGGTGATTTAGGTTTTGATAAAACCCAGATAGATCCAGTTCAGCTAAAATAGTTTCTACTGAGTGCAAACCTTGTTGAGAAAAAATAATTTTTTGACATATTTCAAAGTGTTTAGATTTCCCTGTTTCCTGCCAGAATTATGAGATGATTTTTCTCTAATCTTCATTGTGACAAACAGAATGCCTGTAGGTAAAACTCACAAAAGCGTGAAGGCCCTCCTATGACTGGGTCCACCTGGAGTTTTAAAATTTTAGACTTTTCCCCCAATTTTTTACAATTTGTCAGGTACAATTCAAGTTTTCTTATCTTAGTGTCAATTCACACAGAGGTTTTTGCTCTGTTGTGATTATCTGTATCTATCTGTTTCTTCAATTTTGGAGAGAGCAGTTTGCCCTGTGAACTTCTATTCTCATAGTTCTCAGGAGAGTTGTTTTTTGTTTGTTTGCTTCCTTCACCTTTCATCTTGTTGTTAAGATGGAGTGGTATCTTCTAAACCCTTACATGTTTGACCAGAAAAATGAAGTCCATTGATTGATTTTTCAAATATTAAATCACATTGCACAGCTCAAATAAACTCTACTTAATAGTTGAATATATTATTAAATTTTGTTGTTATTTTTAAAAATGTATTTTTAGGATTCATATAGTTTTCAGTTTTACATTTAGGTCTTTGATCCATTTAGAGGGGTTTTTTTGTGCATGACAATAGGTATAGGTCCTGTTTCTTCTGCATGTGGTCAGACAGTTCTCCCAGCACAATTCGCTACATATGGTCTCCTTTGCCCAGTGGTGACTGTTGGTGGTTTTGTCAAAGATGAATTGGTTGAGAGATTGAGTTTTTTCTTCCATAGTCTTTGACCCATTTTATTGGTCTGTATGTTTATTCTTGTATCAGTACCAGGCTGCTTTGGTTACCATAGTCTTGTAGTAAAATTTAAAGTCTGGGAGTGTGATACCTCTCATTTTACTCCCTTTGCTGAGAATTGTTTTGTCTATTTGTGCTCTTTTTTGGTTTCCATATGAATTTCTGTACTGTTCTTTCCAGGTCTGAGAAAAATGATGTTGATAATTTGAATGACTATTGCATTGAATCTATATATTACCTTCAGTAGGATGAACATCTTGACAATATTTGTTCTTCCAATTTATGAGCATTAAATGTTTTTCCATTTTTTAATGTCATTCTTAATTTCTTTGAGAAGCAATTTATAATTCTTATTGTAAAGTTCTTCCACTTCTCTGGTTAGGTGAATGCCAAGGTATTTCTTTTTTTTATGGCTACTATAAATGGAATTGTGCTTTTTACTTGGCACTCTGCTTGTTATTGGTATATAGAAATGCAGTGGTCTTTTGCACATAGATTTTGTACCCCAGGACTTTACCAAAGTCTATTATCAGTGCGATGAGGCTTTTGATAGATTCGCTAGGGTATTCAAGATACAGAATCATATCACCCACAAAAGAGGGATAGCTTAACTTCCTCTTTTTCTACTTTGATAACCCCGATTTTCTTCTCTTGCTCGATTGCTCTGGCTAGGACTTCCAACATTATGCCGAATAGGAGGGGTGAGAGTGGGTATAACTGTCTAGTTCCTATTCTCAGGGGGAATGCTTCCGATTTCTGCCCATTGAGAAAATTTATGCATATTGAGTAGGTAACCAATTCTTGATCAAATCCCCAAAAGTGAATGCCATAAAAAATAAGACAGACAAGTGAAACCTCATCAAACTAAATGCTTTTGCACAGCAAAAAAAAAAACAAAAACAAAAAACCATCAAGAGAGCAGGGAGACAACCCACAGAATGGGAAAAACATATTTGCTAATTATGTATCTGACAAAGGCCTAACATCCAGGGTCTACAAGAAACTCAAATGAGCTGAAAGGAAAAGACAAATAAGCCTATCAAAAAGTGGGCAAAGTGTGCTTAATAAAATGTTTTGGGGGAGAGCTCTGCAACACTATTCATAATAGCAAAAACATGGTACCAACCACGTGGCCTACTGAAACTGAACTGAAGAAAAAGGCAACACATATACATGATGGAATATTATGCAGCCATAAAGAAGGACAAAATTATGGGCTTCACAACAACTTGGACGGCTTTGGGTTCTATAATACTCAGTGATCTATTACAGAAAAAAAGACTTGAGTACCACATGTTCTCACTCATACTTGAATCCTGATCACCGATCATAATACTACAAAAAAGGCATTGGCAGTAGCGGGGCACTACCAGGGGAAGGGGTGGAATCACATAACATCAATAAAGGTGACTGATCCTAATCTAGGTGAAGTGAGGTTCAAAGGGAGGCCTTAAACTTCACCTGTACCTACACCACTTATGTACATAATCCTTATTTGTACCCTGCAACTTTAAAATAAAATAAAATATTTTTTAAATTGGACAAAGAACATGAATAAACAGTTATCAAAAGAAGATATACAACTAGCCAGCAGATACATGAAAAAATGCTTAGCTTCACTAATCATCAGATAAATGCAAATCAAAACCACAATGAGATGCCACCTAACTCCAGTAAGGCTGGCCTTCATCAATAAATCAAAAAACAATAGATGCTGATGAGTGGGTGGAGAAAAGGGAACACTTCTACACTGTTGATGGGAGTGTAGACTAGTTTAACCTCGATGGAAAGCGGTGTTGTGATTCCAAAAAGAACTAAAAATTATCCTTTCATATGATCTAACAATACTTCTCCTGGGAATATACCTGAAGGAATATAAACTGTTGTACAAAAAAGACACCTGAACAAGCATGTTTATAGCTGTACTGTTCACAATAGCAAAACCATGGAACCAACCCCACTGCCCACCAAAAGTGGGCTGGATAAGGAAAATGTGGTACATATGCATAATGGATTGTTACACTGCCATAAAGAAGAACAAAATCATGGACTTCATAGCAACTGGATACAATTGGAGACCATCATACTTAGTGATCTATCACAGAAACAAAGAACTGAGTACTGCGTGTTCTCACTCATACATGAGGCATGAACACTAGACTTATTAGCTCAAGGGATGGAGTGGCAGTCACTGGGCACTGCTGGGGAGGAAGGAGGCACATAACAACATAAAAAGTACCTGGTTCTAAACGAGGGGAAATGAAGGCCAGTTGGAGGCCCAAACTTCACCTGCATGCAGCCTACTTGTGCAGTTAATCCTTACTTTTACCCCCATCTCTATAATAATAAAAAAAGTCTTGCAATAACTGTGTTTAAAAATGTAAAAAAATATATTTTTAATTATTATGGATAAATAGCAAGTGTACATATTTAGGAGTTCATATAATATTCTGATATATGTATATTTTGTTGAGAATTTTTTGACTTATATTCATGAGAAATATTAGTCTACAAATTCCCTTTTTAAAATTTTTATCAGAGTAATAGGGCCTCATAAATGAGGTGGGAAAGTTTTATTTCTCTCCTGTTTTATAAAATATATGTATACTTTGTGTTATTTCTTTCTTGTTTCATGAAAAATGCCAGTGAAACCATATAAACTTCTTGGATCTTTTTTTGTTTGGCTTGAACTTTTTAACTTTTAAATTTATAAATTTAATTTCTTTGATAAAAGACTATTAACATTATTTATTCTTTTTGATAGTTTATAAAATTTAAGGTATTGGTCTATTCCACATATACTGTAGAATTTATATATGAAGTGTTATTCATGATATTCTATTTTGATTTTTGCAATTTTTGTATGGTCTTTAGCCATAGTCACTCTTTTCTTTCTAATATTGATAATTTGTGTCATCATTTTTATTTTTTTTCTTCAACTGTATTTCTAAAGACCTATCAATTTTATGGATTTTTTTTATAAGACCAGCGCCGGGTTTTATTGATTATCTGTATTTTTTCTGTTTTTATTTTTATTGCTTTTTTATCTTTTGCCACTTTATTATAGGTCATGCTTGATGTGGGTTTATTTTGATGCTAGTTTTCAATTTTTCTAAGGTTAAAATAAATTGATTTGAGAACTTTGTCCTTTTTAAATGTATCTATTTATGATTGTGCATTTTCTTGTAGACACTTTTTAGCTGCATTTCACAAATATATTTTTCTCTCTATTTTGCCCTTTTGTTACCCCCAAAGCAGCTTAAAATAACTTTAAATAATGATTTTCTATGAAATTTCAAGTTAATGTAAACTTAGTAATTTCCTTTTCAAAGAAAGGCTCGCATTGCTTGAGATAATGGATGTTTTATTTATAAAAATAAATTGTGATAAACTTTTCTATTTTAGATAATTTTAGATTTAAAGAAAAGTTGCAGAGCTAATATAGACGTCTTCACACCCCTAAACAACTTTCCTCAATTGTTAATCTCTTACAACATCATGGTATATTTGTAAAAACTAATACATTGACATTAGCACTTCTCTATTAACTAAAATGTGTGATGTTTTAATAACGCTACTTAGATACTTTAATAAATAGATAATTATTTTAAGGCTGCACATAGTGACTCAGGTTTATAACCTCAGCACTTCGTGAGACCATGGAGGGAGAAATGAATGAGACTAGGAGTTCAAGACCAGTCTGTGCAATATATTAAGACTCTGTCTTGACAAAATGTTTTTATATTTTTTAAATAAGATGTTTTCTTTTTTAAGTTTTAAAACAAAGTTTGTTAACAAGAAGAATAGAAAGAAAAAGGAAGATTCATGGTAGAAAGACCTGCCATGGGCAAGTTTCGAAAGAAAAACGGCCAAGAAGATTATTTTTAAGATAGGGCCTTCAAAACCAAATAACCAAACTCTGTTGGTGATTAAGACATTGATTGGTTATGATTTTAATGAAAACTCTCTTTAAAAGAAATTGAATGCAACCTTTCAGCTTTGTACTACAGTGATTGGTACAGGAACCACAAGGCAGCCTGATATTTTAATTTATTTATATTTCTGTTGTGGCAAATTCTCTCTTGTGCTATGGAACCTTTTAAAACTTTTTTATTTTAGAGTTTTGGGGTCAAGTGAGGGTTTCCTACAAAAGTAGGCTGTTTGCAGATGAAGTTTGGGCTTTTAGCTGACCCTCTCCCCCTTTGGTAGTAAACCATTTACATTTTGTGTTGCTATGTGTCCTCCTCCCTCCTTTGTTCCTCCCTCCACTAGCAGTGCCCAGTGTCTTCCAATCCCACCCTTGTGCTGATTTGACTAGTGTTCAGGGTCCACTTGTGAGTGAGAACATATGACATTCAGTTCTTTGTTTCTATCATGGTCTCCAAATGCATTCAAGTTGTTGTGAAGGCCATGATTTTGTTCTTCTTTATGGCTGCATAGTATTCTATAAAGTGTGTGTGTGTGTGTGTGTGTGTGTGTGTGTGTGTGTGTGTGTGTGTGTGTGTGTCACATTTTCTTTGTCTAGTTCATGTTTTAAAATTATCTTTCATTTATTTTTTTTTTAATTTTAGATTCAGGGGGTATACTTATATATTTGTTACATGGAGATATTGTATAGTGGTGGGGAATGTATCTCAGGTGGCCCATGCCCCAGGTAGTGAATATTGTGCCCTGTAGGTAGTTTCTGACCACTAACCATTCTTCCCTCTTTCCCCCTTATTGGTGTCTCAAGTATCTGTTATTTCCATCTTTGTGACCATTTAACTCCTACATATGATTGAGAACATGTGGGATCTGGTTTTCAGTTTGAGTCAGTTCACTTAGAATGTTCGAAGTTTTTTCTATTGTGAACACTGCAGTAATAAACATGTGTGTACAGGTGTCTTTTTGGCAGTGATTTATGTTCCTCTGGATAAACTTCCAAGAGAGATATTGCTGGATAGTACAGAAGCTCAAGTTTTAGTTCTTTTAGAAATCACCACACTGCTTTCCTTAGAGGCTAAACTACCTTACATTCCTACCAACAGTGTGGAGGAATTCTCTTATCTCTGCAGTCATGCCAGCACCTGTTGTTTTTTGACTTGTTAATGATAGCCATTCTTACCGGTGTTGGGTGGTATCTCATTGTAGTTTAGTTTTGGATTTCTCTGATGATTAGTGAGGTTGAACGCTTTTTCGTATGTTTGTTGGCTGCTTGTATGTCTTCCTTTGAGAAGGGTCTATTCACATACTTTGTCCATTTTTTTCCCTTTTTTATTTATTTCAGGTCTTTGTAGATCCTGGATGTTGGGCCTTTGTTACATGCATAGCTTGTTGGCTCAGCCTGTAATCCCGCGCTTTGGGATGCTAAGGTGAGTGAGTTGCCTGAGCCCGTGGATTCGAGACCCGCCCGGGCAAATTGGCGAGAACTCATCTCCACAATAAATTTAAAAAAAAATTAGTCAGGCATGGTAGGGTGTGCCTGTAGTTCCAGCTACTTGGAAGGCTGAGGCGGAAGGATCACTGAAGCCCAGCAGGTCGAGGCTGCGGTGGATGGCCGGGATCATGCCACTGCACTCCAGTCTGGGAAACAGAGTGAGACTCCAACTCAAAAAAAAAAAAAAAAAAAGAAAGAAAAGAAAGGAAAAAGATGCATAGCTTGCAAATATTTTCCCCATTCCATGGGTTGTCTCTTTACTCTCTTGATTGTTGTTTTGTTTTGTTTTTTTCTGTGCAAAATCTTTCAGTTTGATAAGTTCCCACCTGTCTATCTTAGCTTTTGTTGTCCTTGCTTTTGAGGACTTGGTCAAGAATTCAAGAATGTGTTACCTACATTTTCTTCTAAGATTTTTATAGTTAGAGACTTTACATTTGCCTATTTGACCCATTTTAATTTGGTTTTTGCATATGGTAATAGATAGGAGTCCAGTTTCATTCTTCAGTATGTGGCTAGCCAGTTTTCCCAGCATCACTTGCTAAATATGATTTCCTTTCCCCAATATTTGTCATAGATGACTTTATTGAAGACAAATTGGGGTAGAAAGACCTTGTTTTTATTTCTGGTATCTCTTTCCTGTTCCATTTGTGTGTATGCCTATATCTGTACCAGTACCATGCTGTCTTGGTTACTGTAGCCAGGTTTAAAGTCTGGAAGTATGATACCCTCAGCTTTGTTCCTTTTTCTGAGGACTGCTTTGGCTATTCATGCCTAGTTTTACTTCTGTATGAATTTCTGTATTGTCATGTCTAGATCAGTGAAGAATGATGTTGGCAGTTTTATGGGTATTGCATTGAATCTGAAGAATGCTTTGGGTAGGATGGACATCTTGACATTACTGAGTCTTCCAGTTCATGGGCATGGGATTCTTTCCACTTGTTTGTATTATCTTTGATTTATTTCAAGTGCATTTTGTAGTTCTCATTGTAAAGGTCTTTCAGTTATCTGGCTAAGTGGATGCCAAGATATTTATTTATTTATTTATTTGTAACTATTGTGAATAAGATTGTGTTTTTTGCTTTGCATTTCAACAATAGTAATGCTATATTTTTATTTGTTGGTCAATTCAGTTTACCCAGTGAATTTTTTTGATATTTGCTCTTGTAATTTTAGCTCCAAAACTTTTATTTAATAATTTTTAAATCTTTGGTGTCTTTGCTAAGACTTTCTATCATTCCAATAGTTTAAGTGTGTTTTCTCCCCATCCTTAGAACATGATTCTAATAACTGCTTTGACAGCGACATACAATAAATCTAGTATTTTGACAACTCATTATTAGATAATTTTGATTGTATTTTTTATTTTTATGTGTTATTATTTGGGTGCTAAAATAGTTGTTATTACTTTTGAATATTTTCAATATTATGATTTGTTACTCTGGGTTTTGTTTAAATATTATAAGGTATTTATTTTATTTTTAAGTTTTAACAGACAATTAACTTGGTTAGATTCAAACTGCAAGTTCCAGTCCTAATTCTTTGGGCTGTGGTTTAATGTCAATTCATTTTTTGAAGTCTTTTGTTATTATCCATATCTATATCATATGTGTTCAAACTGGTAGCCAATCTTGGACTTGTGTGGTAATATTATCATAACTTTGATGTAGCATTTAGGAAAAGATTCTCACATACTTTAATTTGAGAATTAGCATAGTTGATACATAAATTTGGGGGATCACTTTATTGAGCTCTGTTCTCTCTGTGATTTTGTAATACATTATATATTCTGGCTTTTGAAAAATCCCTTACTTGTTCTCTGGCTATTAATTTGGGGCTTTATATCTTCAATGTACTGCACACTTGTGGCAATTGCATCTGTCTTTGAAGTCAAACTATAAGGGTAAAATTTCAGTAGTGATCATCCACATGATCTTTGGACCATGTATTCTTTAGCCTCATAAAATGAGTCTAGTTCTTCACCCTTGGAGTTTCAGGCAATAGGACAACCACTGTTGTTATTAGCACTTAAATAATGGGATTGGTATTAGTACTTGAGTAATGGAATTAGTACATAAAATTGAACTAAATAATAGAATTGGAATTGGGGAAAAGAAATAAAAATATTTTTAAAAGTGTATGAACTTTATGAGCCATATAATACTGGTTCTTGAAACATAAATAGATGACTTTTTAAATGGACAAAGTGTGGTATGTTCATACAATAAAATATTTTACAGTGATAACATTTTAACATAATGGTAAACAATAAAAAACAGGCAAGAAGTTCTTATCAATTATGTTGAGAAAAAAACTAAATAGAGTGTATATTGTATACTTCAAAGCTAATTAAACTAGGAAATAGTATTAAATTTCAGAATAGTGTTTACCTTAAGGAATGATGAGAGGTAGATAGGTGAGAAAGTGGCAAAGGGAAACTTTATCATGAGGTGCTGGTAACGTTCTATATCTTGTTTTATGGGGTTATCCCATAGACTTATATATGTACACAAATTTTATCAGACTTTAATTTATACATGGGGTTATTTTAAGCACATTATAATGTGTTGTATACTTAAATTAAGAAGTAAACAGAGTGAAAGAAAATTATATGCAAGAATTTAATTAGTAAGGCTCCTAAAATTTTTCAGAATAAAAAAGATTTTCTTCCAATTTGTTTTTATTCTATTTTATTTCATATTCAAGAGGAACATGTGCAGGCTTGTTACAAAGATATATTGTATGATCATGGAGTTTGGACTTCTAGTGTACCTGTAAACCACAACCAAATAGTGACTACTATATCCAATTGATATTTTAAAACCCTCCCAACTTCCCTTATTTAAATTCCCAAGTATCTATCTTTATGTCTGTGTTTACATGTTATTTAGCTCCTACTTATAAGTGAGAACAAGAACAGGTGATATTTGACATTTTTGTTGTTGTTTCTAAGGCATTTCACTTAGAATAGTGACCTCCAGCTCCATTCATGTTGCCGACATTTACGTGATTACATTCTTTTTAATGGCTGCATAGCATTCCATAGTATGCGCGCACGCGCGCGCACACACACACACACACACACACACACACACACACACACACATATTTTACCAAACCACTGTTGACAGACCACTTAGGTTGATTACACGACTTTTTAAATTGTGAATAGTGTCACAATAAACATACAAGTGCAGGTGTCTTACTTATATAGTGATTTTGTTTCCTTTGGGTGAATACCCAATAGTGAAATTGCTGGATCAAATGGTATTTCTATTTTTAATCATTTGAAAATTTTCCATACTGTTTTCCATAGAGAATGCATCAATTTACATTCCCAGCAACAGTGCATAAATGTATGCTTTGCTTTATATCCACACTAACACCTGTGTTTTTTTTAAATAACAGCCATTCTAACTACTGTAATGTAGTATCTCAACATGTTTTAATTAGCATTTCTATCATGATTAATGATGTTGAGCATTTTTAATATATTTTCTAGATACTTGGATGCCTTTTTTTTGAGTAACGTCTCTTCCTGTTCTCTGTCAAATTTTTAAGAAGGTAATTTTTTTTGGTTGTTATTGTTGAATAGTTTGTGTTCCTTGCAATGTTCTGGATAATAATCCATCATCACAGGCATAAATTGCAAATATTTTCTTTAATTCTTTAGGTTGTCTTCATACTCTGTTTACTATTTTATTTACTGTACAAAGGTGTTTTTGTTTGTTTGCTTGTTTTAGTTTACTTATGTCCTACATGTTTAGTTGTGTGTGTGTGTGTGTGTGTGTGTGTGTGTGTGTGTGTGTGTGTGTGTGTTTGTGTGTGTGTGTGTTAAATTTGGAGTCTTAGACAAATTATTTGTTTAGGCCAATGTGCAGAAGAGTTTTGTCTACATTTCTTCAAAGACTTCTATAGATTCATAGCTTACTTTTAAGTCTTATGTGCATTTTGAGGGTTTTTTTGTATGTGATGAGAGTTTGGAGTCCAGTTTTATTCTTATACATGTGGCTAGGAAATTTTCTCAGAATAACTTATTAACTAGGTTGTCTTTTCTTTTTTCTTTTTGTTGACTTTGTCAAAGATCAGGCAATTATAGGTTGGTGGCTTTATGTATGAAATTTCTATTCCATTGCATGGATTTATGAGTCTATTTTTGTATCTGTATTATGCTGCTCCAGACTTTAATATAATTTGCAGTCAGGTAATGTGATACTCTGGCTTCCTTCTTTTTGGTTAGGATTACTTAGGTTATTCAGGCTCCTTTTTGTTTCCATATGAATTTCAATTTTTTTTCTAGTTCTGTGAAGAATGACTTCAATAGTTAGATAAGAAATGTGTAAAATCTGCAGAATGCTTTGGGCAGTATGATCATTTTGATGATAGTCCTCTAATCCATGAGCATGGGATGTTTTTCAATTTGTTTCTGTAATCTGCAATTTACTTAATTAGGATTTTGTGGTTTTCCTTGTAGACATATTTTACCTCCTTTGTTAGATGTATTTCTCAGAATTGTGTGTGTGTGTGTGTGTGTGTGTGTGTGTGTGTGTGTCTGTTGAAAATGGAATTGAGTTCTTGATTTGGTTCTCAGATTGATTGTTATTGGTGTAAATAAATGCTACTTATTTTTGAACATTGATTTTTGTATCCTAAAATTTTACTGAAGTCACTTATCAAACTTAAGAACCCTTTGAAGGAGACTTTTGTGTTTACTAGATACAAAATCATGTACTAAGGAAACAGAGAAAATCTGGCTTCTTTTTTTTTTCCAATTTGGATACCTTTTCATGTTTTCCTCCAGTCTGATAGCTCTAGTTAGGTCTTCCAGTAAGTAGAAAGGAGAGAGTGGATATACTTGTCTTGGTACTGTTTTTAGAAGGAATGCTTTCTTTTTGTTTTTAACTTTTAAATTTCTTATTTTAAAAATGTGGGGCACAATTCAGGGTTGAGTATACAAATATTCATTAAGTGGGTACCCTTGTGGATGAGGCATGTCCCCACTTCCCCAGGCAGATTCCCACTACTGCCAATCCCACACCCCTGCCCCCCCAACCCCCCACAATTTCCTGCTACTGTCAATCATTTTCTTATTGTATGATGATAGTGGTTCAAGATCTACTTATGTGTGAGAACATGTGATACTCAGTTCTTTGTTTCTGTGAAAGATCATTCAGTATTATAGACTCTAAGTCCATCCAGGTTGCTGCAAAGTTCATGATTTTGTTCTTCTTTATGGCTGTGTAATATTCCATTGTGTATATACACCACATTTTTTATCCAGTCGTCTTTTGATGAGCAACACAGTTGGTTTCATGTTCTTGCTATTGTGATCAATGCTGCAATAAATATACATGTGCAGGTATCTGTTTTATAGAGTGATTTAAATTCTTCCGGGTATATTCCCAGTAGGGGGATTGCGGGGTCTTATGGAAGGTCGATTTTTAGAATTTTTAGGAAGTGCCACACTGTTTTCCACAGAGACTGTACTAGTTTACACTTCCACCAACAGTTTAAAAGTGTTCCTTTTTTGCCACATCCTCTCCAGCATCTGTTATTTTTTGAATTATTGATGATGGTCATTCTGACTGGAGTTAGATGGTATCTCAGTGTGGTTTTAATTTGCATTTCTTTGGTGACTAGAGAGGCTGAACACGTTTTCATGTGTCTGTTGGCTGCTCAAATGTCTTCTTTTTGAGAAATGTCTATTCATATCTTTTGCCCACTTTGTAATGGGTTTTTTTCCCCCCAGCATGTTAGAATTCCTTGTAGATCCTAGATGTTAGGTCTTTGTCAGACATACAGTTGGCAAATATTTTTTCTCAGTCTGTGGGCTGTCTTTCTACTCTCTTGATGGTTTCTTTGGCTTTGCAGAAGCTTTTCAGTTTGGTGAGGTCCCACTTGTCTATCTTATCTCTTATTGCATGGAAACAGGGTTTTGAACAGGAATTGGTTGCCAGGTCCAATTTCCATAAGAGTGTCTCCTGTATTTTCTAAGCTTCTTATAATTTGAGGTTTTACATTTAGGTCTCTGCTCCATTTAGAGATAGTTTATGTGTATGGGGATAGGTACGGGTCCTGTTTCAATCTTCAGTTTTCCCAGCACCATTTACTGAATAGGTTCTCCTCTCCCCAGTGGTTGGTGGTGGA
>NW_007249896.1:175724-182874 GCF_000164805.1 Carlito syrichta | reverse complement strand
CTTTTTTTTTTTTTTTTTTTTTTTGCCGAGGATTGTTTTGGCTATTTGTGGTACTTTATGTTTCCATATAAATTCCTGTTTTGTTGTTTCTAGGTCTGAGAAGAATGTTGCTGGTAATTTGATGGGTATTGTGATAAATCTACAGATTGCCTTAGGTAGAATGGACATTTAAACAGTGTTGGTTCTTCCCATTCATGAGCATGGGATATTTTTCCACTTGTTTGTGTCATCTTTGATTTCTTTGAGCAGTGTTTGGTAGTTTTCATTGTAAAGGTCTTTTACGTCTCTGGTTGGGAAGATGCCAAGGTATTTCATTTTTTGTGGTCATTGTGAATGAAATTGTGCTTTTCTTTGGGTTTCTGTTTGTTTATTACTGGTGTATAGAAAAGCAATTGTCTTTTGCACATTTATTTTATACCCTGGGACTTTGCCAAAGTCCTTTATCAGTGCAAGGAGATTTTTGACAGATTCTCTTGGGTTTACAAGGTATAGAATAACATTGTTTGCAAAGCGGGATAACTCGATTTCTCCTTTTCCTATTTGGATACCCATGATCGCCTTTTCTTCTCTGATTTGAAATTCCTTGAGTGAATTATTTTGTTTCCAGAAGATTATTTTGTTGTATATTTATGTCATCTTTTATCTCCTGAATTATTATTTCTGATTTCTTTCTGTTGGTTTTAAAGTTTATCTTGGATCCTACTGATGTTCCTTATAAACTATATTTTGAGTTATTTATTTGTAATTACAATATTTTCATTTTGATTAGGTTCTATTGCTATGGAACCAGTGTGGTCCTTTGGGAGTGTCAAAATATTCTGTTTTCTCATCTGTAAAAGTTGGAAATTCTTATTTTTAAAGTCACACTTCTGCGTATGGGATTCTTCTATCCTTTGAGGATGTGATTATAGAATGTGCTAGATATGGCTTTCTGGCTTAACACTTATTGTCTTGTGCAAGTTTGTCATCAGATTTTATATTTGATTATGCAATTCAACCTGCAAGTTAGTAGTTGGTAATTACAAATAAGAGCCAGTTGTGGTAAAACAGATGGGTATGGGCTTGATCTTTGTTTACTATTTGGTGTGCTTTATTGTTTCAGGGGGTGGGCTAGGCAGAGTAATGCCTGATGCTTTGAACTTCATGATCAGTGTCAGGTGGGAGACCACCTATCTTGCCCATACATACCCCAATTCTGAGCATAGGCACCAGCCCTGATGGAGACAGCTGGTGAAGCTCTTGGTAAAATATGGTGAGGTTTTTACAGAGGGTGTAGGGTGTGCACTAGCCGTATATCCTAGACAGGCAGGAATGTGATATCTTTTCCTATCATATCCCTTTCTCAGAGCTCATGACTCTTAATTCATATGCACACTGTTGTCTATTTCCAAGCTACAGAAAACACCTGTCCAGCAGATACAGGTGGGAATAATTTTGAGGAGAAACGTTTTCATTCATTCCAATGCAAACCTCATTGTGACTTGCCTTTTTCCCAGTGAGGTAATGCTACTGCTTTGTGAGGGGGGAAGGGGCTCCAACTTTTGGCATGTGTAGGTGTGTGTGTCAGCTGTAGTTGTATGGTTTGGTTACTTCACCCTGAGTTCAGACACTGGAGGATATAGCCAAGTGTCAGTGGTTGTAGGTCAGGCTGGGCCAACCTTCAATTAACAGGTCCTCATAATTCAGGTGCTGGTTGTGATATGGATAAGTGTGCTGATCCTTGATTCACTAGCAAAACTCTCAGGCAGAGGCATTCAGAACTCTCAGGTGGTTGAAGAATGCTCAGGTGTTGGGAACTCCAGTGCCAATCACAAACTTGCACTCTCAGAAGCACCCACAAAATGCTTAGGCAGTGGCAAAATTCTCAGTTGGTGGAAGCCCTAGGGCTGACCATAAGCATGTAGGGATTGGGCTCTCAGAAACACTTTGAGTGACAACTAAAACAGGATGGGAGCAAGACAGCTGTGATTCTGGTCTTTCACAGGGGAAAGCAGATTCCCTCAGCTGATCTAATAAAAGCTATGGGGGCATATAATCCACTTGCACTTCTCTCCTGAAGCAGCATCAGTTGGATTTTGCTGTTGGGTGCATGCAAAATGGTCCAATTGTGCTTATCTCTACGTGGTCCCTGGGGTTGTGGAGATAGTGGTCATGGCTGTGATTGCTGGGAGAGCTGAAGGGTGGGTCACTGACTTCTGGGGGTTGGGCTTTCAGAAGAACAATGGGTTATGGTCAGAATGTACATGCAGGGGCAGAGAGGCTATGCTACAGACCTGATGCTGAAAAAGGGATGTTCCAGTTGAAAGAGAGCAGCTGAGGTCAGCAGTTGTTGCACTGCACGGTCTACCCACTCCTCTGTACTGAATCCAAAGTATCTGTATATGGAACATGTGAAATTGCCCTGCCTACTTAATTTTTTCCTGGCACAGTAGCACAACTGGTATTGTACTTCTCATGGATCAAAAGCCTGTGGGATTCCATGTGGGCTGAACTGATGCCTTTGTAATCTCTAGGCAGTTCACTCTATTAGACCAGAGGCCCAGGAAAACAGGGAGACCTTTTTTATAACTAGAATTGTAAAAGTCTATGGCAAAAGTGTCAAACTTTGGGGGACTATCACTCAACCACCCCTTCTGCCTGTCAGGAAGATTCTCCTGGATCCATGCCAGCCCTAGCTAAGCTGGCTGCCTGATTTCACTCTCTGGTGCTTTCTATGATTTCTGGAGCTTCTCTGATGAATTCCAGTGTGTCCTCTTAGGTCTATTCAAATAGTTAGCATTTACTTGTATTTTGATTTTTCTCCTTGAGAGAGGCTCCCACCAGCAGTTTCTTGTTAGCCATATTAAACTGGAACTAAAAGTTCTTATATTAAAACTCTTTCTGCCCAGTTCTGGGTTTTAAGCTGCTTTAAGTCTAAGTTAGGAAATATAGGAGGGATAGAGAAGGTGACATGAAAAAAGTATTTGCTTTTGTAGTATGCCAGAGTCCAGCTCCAGCTGGGTTCAGGGTACCTCAAAGTTGGAGACTTTGGGGGGAGAAGAAAGAGAGAAAGAGAAAGAGAGAGAAAGACAGAGACTGGACTCCGGTCTAATGCAGAAGCGATGTGTGATATTGGGAATTACGGGTCTTTTATACACAAAGTCAGATGTGGGAGGGGTGTCCCCCACCCACCAGAATTTAAGTTTTCATGGATTAAGGTTTCTGGTGGGTGGGGGACACCCCTCCCACATCTGACTTTGGGTTTAATCAATTTAAACCCTTTTCATATGATAATCTTAAAATCCCATAACAAAGTATAACCTAATCTGTGACTGACATATCCTATAAACCTTTTTCATCCTAAGCTGATTGATTTATGCCAAGCTAAACAATTCTATAGAAACTTAAGTATTTAAGCTTAAGCTTAAGTATTTACTTTACAAACGAAAGTGGCCCATCCCAGAATGTTTGGAATGTGGCCCAGTCCAACCCAGCCACATTCTTTCAACAAAATGGCTGTCTTCTAAAACTATATTCTACAATTTATACCTTCAATAAATCCTAAGATCATGACCCAGAAGCCTGTGACCAATACTAAGGCTCTTAAATGTGACACAAGTTTGAAGTATGAGTTGTGTGAAAGCCAAAACTGCAGTTTGCGGAAGAATGGGAGCAATGAGCTTCTAAAGTTAGCTTGTGTTCATCCCGGTCTCAGAGTTTTTATGTTTTGAGCTCACAGGAGCTTAATCTGGTTAGTGCTGAGTAGAAAGGGGGAGGAAATGGGGTCAATAGCTCCCGAACGCATCCTAGTGGTCTCGGGGTCAATGGCCCTTCCTGATCCCTAATGCTCAGTGGGCCTCCCTGGCCAGCTCCCAACATCTCCCCCTTTTTTATTTTTTAGCAGGAAACCATGAAGCTCCATATTGAACTGACTCTTCGTTAGCACTCTGAAGATGATTGGGAGTAAACACAACAACAAAAGAATCACTGCTCCAGAAATGCCCACATTGATGAGTGTAGACATTAATGTTTTTTGATTAGCAAATGATGCCTGAAATTCTTGATGTAATTTAGTAAGGTCTATACTCAGGTCTGAATGGTTCCAAATTCCAAGTTACTTTGTCCCAAGTTTGGACAGATTTAAACTCAGGGTGACATTGGAGAACCAATTTCTTTTTTAAGGTCACAAGTCTTGCCCTACTGCTAAAACTCCTTCCTCCAAAGCACTAACCTTACTTTCCAACTTCTGATCTATGATTTCCTGAATAGCTATGGCAATAGAAACGTTTTTATACAGCCGATCAGCAAACATAGTTGTATGAACTTCCCTAGATAAGGCTACAGCTCAAAAGTAGCTATTAAAGCTGTAACTCCTAAAATTAAAAGTAGCCAAAAATATTTTCTGTCTTTCTAAAAGAACATTAGCCTCATACAATATCTGTAAACCACATGCATAATACCAATGAGATGACAATTATACAAGAATCATCAAATAAGATGGTTGCTCAAGAATAACAAAACCTTCATAAAAGGCATTAGTTAAACAATTAGCTAAAAATACACCCAGTACAAGACACCTTATAAACATTGCTATGATATTCAATTTTAACAACTTAGTACTTATTTCATACTGAAAACATGTAAGAGAACTGCAAGCATCCTTAATGTGGTACTGCTGAGTTTGTCCATCAGGCCTAGACAGGCTGACTGGTTGAAGGGCTGCAAGGGCTCTCCACAAATGAGGTTGAATGGCTTGTCTGGTACCCATTCATTGGAGTGCCTTCTAGTTGCAGCAAACGTAGAGCCATTAAAACCCCAGTCACTAATATATAGTCTTTCACCAGGTACAGTGTAGTCCACCTTAGAGTTATAAGCACAGTGTCTCCATTTCAGGAAACCAGTATCTCGCTGGATGAGTGACCAGTCCTTTTCCATATCATTGAAGGGGCAAGCAGGTACACTGAGAGGTGGTGTCCATTAAACACAATCGAACAGTTAGGGCCACAGCTGTGATTGAGCAAAGACGTACTAGGATACAGGCCAACACCCACTTCCTGCATCTCTGCAGTACAGATGGTGAAAGAGTTGCAGATCACCTTGTCCTGGGTTTGGCATTAGATCCAGTCACACTTAAAGCAATATTGGTCCCTCAGCTGCTTCTGGTGCTCCTCACTGGTCATCAGTATATCTAGGTAGCAGATGGTGAACTCTTCTCCCACCTCGATGTCTCGGACTGCATGCAGTAAGTTTATCTTAGGATTTTGGTCCTGCATTCTTTTCTCCTCCCAGTTGTTAAAAGACTTTAAAGGCTGTGTCCAATAGTTATAGTTGAGGGGTTTGTGGGCCCTTTTCTAATATTTGGAGTTTGTGCCAGTGCTGACTAAGAGAGAAAATACATCCAAAAGAACTTGTCCTTCCAGTCTAGTCTGCTTACTAACACCTGTTCTGTAGTTAGCTAACAGGATTCACTTATATGATTCCTTTACTTCCGTCTGGGAAAGTTGAACTTGAGAGAAATTTATCATAAGAAGACAACAAAGAAGAATTTTTAACATCCTTTTGTCTGAGCCACCCCCTTGAGAAGGGGGGGTGAGAAGTCTGGAGGTTGGGGTTAGGTGCCGTGGCCTTTGGCACCCACCCCTTCTCCAAAGGTAAAAGAGAAAGACTGGAGGCTGGGGTCAGGTGCCGTGGCCGTTGGCACCTGCCCCTTCTCCGAAGGTAAAAGGGAAAAACTGAAAGTCAGAGCTAGGCACCACGGCCATAGATGCCTGCCCTTCCTTCTCAGATGAAGGTGAAGGGACTCACAGAACAGATTACAAGAAACAAGAGTAGTAGGGAAGGCAGCAATTGGAGTTGTAGGAGGAATAGGAGAGGACAAAGGAAGTGAAAACCCTTATTTTGTTTACATTTTTCTCTGGTCTATTCCTTTGATTCAACAGGATTCATGCCACCCATCTCAGTCTTTGGGTTAGCCAATACCAGACCTGTCTTTCCTCTCTACAACCTGAACAGGTTGTTTTATGCCCTGTCTGTTCCTTCCAAGTCCCTTTAAGGGATCGCATCCTATTTGTAATGTTTGCGCTGACACCTTGTCATCTGGACTACACAGACGCATACCCATTTGAGCAAGAATATCACGTCCCCAAAGTGCAATGGGGATGTAAGGAATGATGTAGGGACAAAAGGTTCCTGAAGTTTTGTTATCTGTCCAATTTAAGATTTGAGAACTTTTGACTACAGAGGGCGCTCGACCAATACCAATGAGTCCTGATGGTGCTACTTGTGCTGGCCAGGAAGACGGCCCATCTTTCCCAGCAATACAAGAAACATCAGCCTCTGTATCTAGCAGCCCTTTAATTTTAACTCCCTGAATATATAAATCTTTTAGAGGTCTGGAGTTAGTAATTTCCTTGGGTAAGATTAGTTGGCTGTCAACTGACTCATATATTCCTTTTTCTAACAACATATTGCTAGAAATATGAAACTCATTTGTATCCCTCTGCTGGTTAACAGCCCTCTGGATCCTTACCTGATCTTCAAATTCAGTTTTCCATAGTAAATAGGCTCCTCCTGACAAACAGCTTTTAGCAAGTTGTTGCCAATCTTGTGATGTCATCCACCGAGTGGCAAATTGTTCCATAATAGTAATAGTATAAGGAACCGTAAGACCATACTGAGTACAAGCCTCTTTAAGTTCCTTAATCAATTTATATGGTAGTGGCTCCCAATGAGGTGCCTCATTTACTGTGCCTTCTTCCATATAAATTACTGGAAAGCAAGAAGACAAGGTAAAATCTCCCTCATCTTCTGCCTCTTTTCTGGCTCCCTGCATACCTACATTAGCCGGAGACACATACCCAGGTATGAATTTCGGTGTTTTCACCTTATTTCTAGTAAAGGGTATGGGAGGAGGTACCTTGGCAACATTACCAGGATTTTTTTACTTATAATACCCAATCACTTCCTCCTCCAACTCCATTTCCTCCTTGGGGAAAAATTCATCATCTAAAGGAGGTGCCAAGGCTACAGCCAGCAGGGGATTGTCTTTATTTTTGACCAGAATTTTAGAGAAATCATGCTGTGGATTTAAAGCATCTCGAATAATATTCCATAAAGCTAAGGCATACAAAATGCAAAAGGCAAGCCAATTGGTTCCTCTATCGGACAATAT
>NW_007249896.1:165699-175631 GCF_000164805.1 Carlito syrichta | reverse complement strand
ATAAATGACAAGATGACAAACATGAAAAGCAGAATTAATCTAACTGAAGAAAGAATCTCAGAACTTGAAGATCAGAACATGGAATTAACCTGATCTGTAAAAAACAGTGCTGGAGACCAGCTCCAGCTGGGTTCTGAGTACCCCAAAGGTGGAGATGGTGTCAGCGATTGGGGGGAAGAAGAGAAAGAGAGAGAGAGAGAGAGAGAGAGAGAGAGAGAGAGAGAGAGAGAGAGAGAGATAGAGAGACAGAGAGAGAAAGAGACTGGACTCCGGTCTAGTGCAGAAGTGAATGTGTGTGTTTTATTGGGAATTACAATGGGTCTTTTATACACAAAGTCAGATGTGGGAGGGGCGTCTCCCACCCACCAGAAAACTTAATCAATGATTGCCTTTAAACCCTTTTCATATTATAATCTTAAAATCCCATAACAAAGGATAACCTAATCCATGACTGACATATTCTATAAACCTTTTTCATCCTAAGCTGATTGATTTATGCCAAGTTAAACAATTCTATAGAAACTTAAGTATTTACTTTACAAATGAAAGTGGCCCATCCCAGAATGTTTGGAATGTGGCCCAGTCCAAAGTTCACAGTGGGCAACCTGCAAGTAACCCAGCCGCATTCTTTCAACAAAATGGCTGTTTTCTAAAACTATATTCTACAATTTATACCTTCAATAAATCCTAAGATCATGACCCAGAAGCCTGTGACCAATACTAAGGCTCTTGGATGTGACACAAGTTTGAATTATAAGTTGTGTGAAAGCCAAAACTGCAGTTTGTGGAAGAATGGGAGCAATGAGCTTCTCAAGTTAGCTTGTGTTCGTCCTGGTCTCAGAGTTCTTATGTTTTGAGCTCACAGAGCTTAATCTGGTTAGTGCTGAGTAGAAAGGGGGAGGAAATGGGGTCAATAGCTCCCGAATGCATCCTAGTGGTCTTGGGGTCAACGGCCCTTCCTGATCCCTAATGCTCAGTGAGCCTCTGTGGCCGGCTCCCAACAGTAGTAATATCTCAGTCATTAAAAAAGAATATTCCTATGTATACCCTCTAAAATTACCATCAGTCTTTAGATAACTGTTCCATGCACTGTGTCCAGGGATTTTAAACATATTTAGTAGACGTTATGGAATAAATATTTTTTTGTTTCTTGTTTTAAAAACTAGAAGTGATATATCTTTTTTCCTCATTAAGTTTCAGGTTTTTTTCATCTCACTAATGAGGATAGTAGTTGTAGAGATATATAGTATGGCATAAGTATTGTTTGTGAAGATATGTGTCATGTCACAGTACATGGATTTATTTGAGCAGTGCTTTATATATAAAAATGATCATATTGTTTCTCCTTTATAAAACAGGTACTGAATTTGATTATAATTTTCCCTTTTCTCATATTTCCACTTTGAAATATACCATATGTACATATGTATCTAAAATACATAAAGAATGCTAAAAAATCAACAGAAAACAAACAAAAAGTAATTGGAAAATGAGCAAAAGATATGAACAAACATTTCACCAAAAAATACAGATGGCAAATAAACACATAAAATATATTAAATATCATTTTACTGCATTAGTTGGCTAAGGTTGCCATAATAAAAGTACCACAGACTGATGGCTTAGACAATAGAAATTTCTTTTATATATATATATAATTCTGGAAGCTTGAATTTTGATATCAAAGTATTTATAAAGTTGGTTTCTTCTGAGGCTTATCTACTTCACTATAGATGGTAATCTTTGCTAAGTGTCTTTGTATAATATTTATTCTGTGCATATATGTGTTCTAATTTTCTGTTCACATAAAAACACCAGTTATAGTGTCTAGATTTCATTAGTTAGGTTTCATTAGTTGGATTTCCTAAGAAATCTGCCACTATGACCCATACACGTTTCACTAAGCCCATCTCAAACACTGGGGATCAAATTTTGATGAGATTTTCATGAGAAAAATGTCTAAACTATATCATTATTGCTCTGTGTCTTGAATATATTAATATAAATATCATGGTTGTAATATTGCACTCCAGTTTTACAAACATTTACCATTGGTGAACACTGGTTAAAGAATACATGCAACATTTGTGTATTATTTTTTATCAGTACAGGTTAATCTATAATTATATCAATATAAATAGTTAAATTAAAAAATACATTCTCATTATTAGAAAATGGATACATTGTTTCTACTATATTTATAATCTAAGTTTTAAAATTTAAGGATTGAAAGTTAGAATACTTTATGCAAACCTGGGAACACATTTTATAGTAAAAATCTTCAAACAGTCTTTAAAAGTCAATTGTACAGCACCAAGAGTGAATCCACACACAAACTGTGTACTTTGGGCAATAAAGATGTGTAGATATACCCTACTTCCCTACAGTAAAAAAAAAAAAAAATCAAAAAACAAAAACAAAAAACCACTGTTCAAAGAAACCAGAGATAATACAAACAAATGGAACAACATTCCATGCTCAGGAATTGGAAATGCCAATATTGTTAAAGTAGCCAAACTGCCTAAAATAATCTAAAGATTTAGCACAATCTTTATCAAGCTATTTGCATCATTATAGGCAGAATCAGAAAAAAAATAATTCTTGAATATATATGAAAATAAAATAGAAAATGAATAAAATAGAAAATGAATAGTGTGAGCAATCTTAAGAAAAAAGAACAAAGACAGATGCCTCACATCACCAAACCTCAAATTATACTACAAGGCTACAGTATCCAAAACAACATGGTACTGGTACAAAAATAGATGCATAGATCAATGGAACAGAATAGATATATCTGAAATAAAGCCATTCTCTTACAACCAATTGATTTTTGACAAATTCAGCAAAAATAAACATTGGGGACATGAAACTCTATTCAATATACTGCTGGGAAAACTGGATAACCATATGCAGTAGTTTAAAACTGGACATATTTCTCTTATTACATACAAAAATTAACTTGGGATAGATTAAAGACTTAAATGTAAAACCTCAAATGATTAAAATTCGAAATGAAACCCTAGGAAATGCTCCTCTGCACGTTGGCCTAGGCAACAAATTTGTGTCCATGTCCTCAAAAGCAAATGCAGAAAAAAACAAAAACAAAGACAAATGGGACCTAATTAAACTTAAGAGCTTCTACACAAAGAAATGTCACCAATAGAGTAAATAGACAACCTACAGAATGAGAGAAAATATTTGTAAACTAAGCATTTGGCAAAGTACTCATATCCGGAATTTATGAGAAACTTAAACAAATTGAAAGAAAAAGTGCAAATAACCACATTAAAAAGTGGGCAAAGGACATGAACAGACACTTCTCAAAAGAAGACATATGAGCAGCCAACAAATGCAAAACATCCTCAACATTATTAATCATCAGATAAAAGCAAATAAAAACTTCAGTGAGATATCATCTCACATCAGTTTGAATGGCTATTCTTTTGAAAAATTTTTAAAATATTGGAAAGGTTGAAGAGAAAGGGGAACATTCATAGCTGCTGGAGGGAGCATAAGTAAGTTGAGCGCCTGTGGAAAGCAGTTTGGCAATTTCTCAAAGGACTAAAACTAAATTTAACCCAATAATCCCATTATCGGTAAGTGAGGGGGAACCCCCCCAAAATCCCAAATTAATTTTTGTAGTGTAGGTCCCTTGTAGTATAGGCTTTCCCTGCTAGGAAGTATTCTAGGAATCCATAGGTATCAGTGTTTTAGACAGCATTGTTGTGATAGACTGCATTCAACTTCAGTATTTTTTTTGGAGATTCTTTCAATATATTTGCCTATTTTATGATGAATTTATTAGTATACCTGTCCAAACTGTGCTGAGTGTTCAACAGTTTTTTACTAAAAAATGGCATGACCTCTGTGCCCCATCCTCCTTATTCACCTGATCTTGACCTGAGAGAATTTTGGGTTTTGTTTCCCCAGATGAAAAAAAGTCTTCAAAGTGAAACATTTTGCTGATGTGTAAGAAATGAAAGAAAAAATGGCAGAAGCACTAAAAGGCATCAAAATTGATGAGTTCAAAAACTGTTTTGAGAGGTGGAAAAAGCATCGCGATAGATGTTTTACATCAAACAGCAAGTACTTTGAAGATGACTGAAGTTCAAACATTTAAGAATAAATACACAATTTTCTTATAAATAAATTCCTGCTTTTTAGGGGAAGGGATTTTGTCTCATATATCCAAGAAAGCATAATCGTTCTACCAAAAGGAAATCTGCACTTTCATGTTTATCATAGAAATATTGATAATGACAAAGACATGGAACCACCTAGGTGCTTATCCTATCAAAGACAGATAGTATAAAAATAATGTGGTACATGTATACCAAGGAATACCACACAGCCATACAAATAATGAAACAATGTTCTTTGTAGCAACTTGGACGTAGGTGGTGGCCATTATTCAAAACAAATCAACACAGAAATAGAAAACCAAACACCACATGTTCTCACGTATAAGTGAGACCTAAATATTTGGTACACAAATATAAAGATGAAAACAGCAAACACTGCTTACTTTTAAAGGGGAGAGTGAGAAAGGTGGCAATAGTTGAGAAACTGCCTATGGGATATCATGCTTATTATCTGAGTAAGGGGTTCAATAAAACACCAAACCTCAATATCATGCAATATACTTATATAATAAACCTGCATATATACCCCTGAATGTAAAATTTAAAAATACAAAGCAAGATAAAAAGATTAAAAACTAGAAATTAGCCAGGCTCGGTGGCTCAGCCTGTAATCCCGTGCCTTTGGGAGGCTGAGGTGAGTGGATTGTCTGAGCCTGCGTGTTCAAGACCCGCCTGGGCAGCAAGACCTCATCTCTACAATAAATCAAAAAATCAGCCGGGCGTGTTAGCACATGCCTGTAATTCCAGCTACTCAAAAGGCTGAAGTGGAAGGATCGCCGGAGCCCAGCAGGTCGAGGCTGTGGTGGCCGGGAGCGGCCACTGCACTCCAGTCTGGGTGACAGAGTGAGACTCCAACTCAAAAAAACAAAAACAAACAAACAAACAAAAACTAGAAATTTGCAGAGTTAGGAAGTGTATAATTTTTTTTAATATTACAAACTTAACATAGGTCTTCCCCTAGTATTAAGAGGCAGTACTGCAATGATAAACTTCAACATGAAAAATATAATTATGTGCAAAGTCAGATTAATAAACATTCAGATCTATGACTCAAGATTCCATGGACAGATTAGTCAAATACAGTTTTATCTTTTAGAATCTGCCAACTTATAACAGTCCAGGTGAAAGAAAAATCAAATCACTAAAAGTACAATATACATGTCATTAAAAAAAAAAATGGATGCCTGAATGTATTATACCTAACCATGGAAATGGTGATAGAATACTGAGACAGTTATTTTGTCTAATTTAACAAAATTTTCAACAACCCCCACCAACACACACATATACAAATATACACAGTCTTTAATAAATTGATTTTTGTCTGTATAGATGGTTAGTTTAAATGCATATGCTCCATTTCTAATCACTATTTCTGTGTAAGTGTAATTGATCAAATAAGAAACTATCTGTTTAGTATGTCCCACTGGATTAGGATTACCACAAGGTGGTTAAAGAAAATCTTTTGGGAACTTACTTGATGTCACAAATAACAGAAGAGCAATAGGTGAGTCTGCCTTGGTCATAATTTTAATCAGAAGTACTATATATATTTGACAATATTTAAGTTAAAATGTGTTTATGGAATGTCTATTACATGTGTATCACAGTGGTGTATGTTTGACAGTGAGAAAGTAGAGATAATGATGATGATTACAACAAGTCTTTTTTTGAACATGCACTATGTGTCAGGTATTATGCTAAGTATCTTCAATATAATCCTTTCAGAAAAATTGTATTATCATACCCATTATAAATATGATGAATTGATAACTAAGAGAGGTTATATACTTGCCCCAAATCATAAAGCTAAAAAATAGCACAATTGGACATCAAACCAAGTATTATTAGACTTTAGAGTAATGCTGTCCACTACAACTACCTGTGTTTGGGCTCAGAAATAGGTACCGCAAAATATGATACCTTGACATACTGAACTGAAGAAGTTTCAAGAACACTCTGTCCTTCCTTACCATCTGGCTCTCAATCTTCTTTCTTTCCCAATGCACAGGATAAAGTTGTTCTCTGAAGTTTTCTTATTTGCCTAAAGTCTAAACCTGCCAAAGAAGAAAACAAACCTCTGGTCCTTCTCTCGGTTTTCATTTTTTTTTTTTTTGAGTTGGAGTCTCACTCTGTTGCCCAGACTGGAGTGCAGTGGCCACTCCCAGCCACTGCAGCCTCAACCTGCTGGGCTCCAGTGATCCTTCTCCCTCAGCTTTCCAAGTAGCTGGAACTACAGGCGCGTGCTACCACGCCCGGCTCATTTTGATTTATTGTAGAGATGAGGTCTCGCCAAGTTGCCCAGGCGGGTCTCGAACCCATGGGCTCAGGCAATCCACTCATCTCAGCCTCCCAAAAGTGGGGGATTACAGGCTGAGCTCCCGAGCCTGGCTCTCCCAGTTTTCATTAACTGAACTCACCTTGTGTGGATAAAGACTAAAATCTGTCAACATATCTGATAAAATGACTTTGTCAGGTCACTATATGCTCTTCAAAGTAATTTAATTTCTCAAAGAATTATGTACTACCTCTCCTAAAATCATCCACATTTTCCCATCTCCCTTCCTGTAAGAAGTTATCTGTACCCCACCATGTGGTGGAGTAATCACTCTTATTTTCTTCCAATACATGCTAATAAATTTGTATCCATTTTCTCCTATTGATCTGGCATTTGTTATCTGATTTTCAGCAGACTTTCAGAAGGCAAATGTAAAGTTGTCTTGTGATCCATACAACTGCTTTCTGTCTATAATGTCTAATATGGTAGCCAATTGCCATAAGTGGCTATGATAATTGGCTAAGTGAAATGGACAGGAGGAGAGGATGGAGATTGAGTCAGTTGGACTATGTGAGTCTCGGTGTGAGCAAGTGAGTGTACAGAAAATTTTGTGTACTTGCTGGTAAGTGAGTGTACATGTGAGTGGTTGACTGAGTGAGGGCTAGGGAGCTAGTGGCCAGGGCTCTCCTGGTGCAGCAGCTGGTGCCACAGATGCTGGGCTTGGACCCTAGCAATTCCTGGAACACAGAAGGCAAGCACCATTTTCTTGCTTTTTCTCTTTTTTTTCTTAATCAACAAAACCGTTCCTTTGGAAGAAAGTGCTGGGATAGACTGTCTAAGTGGGGTCTCGAGAGCAAGTGGCCAGACTCCTGATGCAATAGCTAGTGCTGCAGCTACTTTACTTGGACTCTGGCTCTTCTGAGGTCACAGAAACCAAGTGCCATTTTTTTTAAAGGACAGAAGTTTTCCTGTGAAAAGTGATGAGAAAAGAGTCGCCCCAGGCTCTCCCTCACCATTGGCAGGAGAGACTGCCAACTCCAGGCTTTGTCTCACCACTTCAGTGCCTGGCAGGGCACTGGCAGCAGGGACTGTGGAGGGAGTCCAGAAGAAAAGTCCCACAGAAGAGGACAAGAGAGGCATCCCACCACCATCTTGAAGACAAGGCAGGAAAGTTCTCCAAACTTGCTCACCATGGAGCAACAGACCCTATCTCTGTGACTGGTGGATCAACTACTCAGGGATTGATCATGACCCAGAGGGAATATCCTGAAAGCACAAACTTTGGAGGGACCTAATGATTACTGAGTTCCAGGCATCCCATCCCCTACCCTGATCCAGCTGGGACACAAAGAGTGTGGCCAGAAAAGGATGAGGAAGGACTCCAAAGGAATCAGTGGTGAGTCCAGGGCTGACCCAAACCCTCTCTTCCCCAGCAATCCACTGAACATCAGACCCACATAGCTGGGCCACAACTGACAGGGACAAACCCAGGTGAAGCCTGGACGTCAGTCACAATAGGAGAACTCCATTCCAGGAGAGATTTCCCTCACCATATGAGAGTGGGAGGGTAGGACTGCAGTCACACCCACTTCCACTGGCCCTCCTCCTTCCTGCTCCAGACACTGAAGAGAGAGTGGAAGAGGTGGCTCTGCAAGAGAGACTTGATTAGAAGAACAACTGCAGAAACAGCCACAAGAGAGCAGGGTTTTTTTTAATTTTTAATTTTTAAAAAAATTTTAAAAAGTCTTCGACTGTTTGTTGGTTAGGTCATCCATTTTTTAAATATTTTCCCTTTGTTCATGAAAGTGTATGTGAGGGTTTGATCTGCATCTCCCCAATGTTTTTTGCTTTTTTTTTGCTTCTTTCCTCTTTTATTTTTTGTTTTCTTTTTATGTGTGTATATGAATGATTGAGCATTCATCTTTCAATTTTGTTGTTGTTATTAGTTAGTTTTTGCTCTTTTGGGGCTTTTTAAATTTTCATTTTTTATAATTTAAAGTGTGTGTCAATATATGTGTGAGGGTTTGATCTGAATTCCTTTTTTTTGTTTCTGGTCTTGTTGATTTTCTTCTCTATCAATTTGAGTTAGACACGTGTGTGTGTGTTTACTTTTCTTAGTTTTGTTGTTGTTGTTGCTGTTGTTGGTTTTGTTAACTTTGTTGTTATTCCCCTTTGTTTGGGGGTATGTGTGTAAGCCTGTGTCTGTGTCTGTTCAATTGTTTTTCCATGGGTTTCTGCTTTGCATCATCATACAGAGTGGTAATGGGGCGTGGGTCTCAGGGAACACATACCTCAATAAGTGTACATTCTAATTTGCAAGTAGTTTCTGAATCCTAACGCCCCATCCCCTACTTTAGTTGACTTTCAAAAACTACAAGAAACAAAAAAGCTTCCCTTTCACCCTTATTTCAAAATAGAAAAAATTCAGAGCCTGGATCAGGGAAGGACAGAGGACTGAGCAAATATTGGAAGGGAAAGCCTCTTCCACTGACACTGAATAACAGAAAGAAAAGAGAAAAACAAGAGATATGTCACAAATGAGAAAAAACCAAAGGAAGGCTACAGGCAATTTCAAGTGTACAATAGACAAAACTCCTGAAAAATGAGACCTTGGTATGCAAACAATGGAAGTCACCAATGACTGGCCTCAGAATATGACAGGGATTAGGGAATGAATGGAAAGAGTAAGTAACACTCAAGAAAGACAAGATGCAACACTGAAAAAACATGTAACAGAGATTTTGGCAATATAATATTTTTTTTATCAATATTTTTTATTATGATATGGGGTACAGTTAAGGGTTAGGTATACAAATATGCTTTGTTCAGGCACCCTTGTTGATAAGAGGTGTCTCCCCATCCCCAGACAGATATTTATTACTGTTAATACTATGTCCCTTCCCCTCCCCCCCATAGTTTCCCACCACTGTCAGTCATTTTCTTATAGTATTACATTGGATGTTCAAGGTCCATTATATGAGTGAGAACATGTGATATTCAGATTTTTATTTCTGTGAGAGGTCACTCACAGCTTCCTTAGGTGACTTGTTAGGTTGTTAATTTGTGTTCCTTCCATTTTCTTCATGTGTGTTTGTAGGAATGTAAATTCCCCTCTTACTACAGCTTTTAAGCTGTCCCAGAGATTTTGGTAAGATATTTCTTCATTTTCATTTGTTTTCAGGTATCTTTTGATCTCTGTTTTGATTTCATCATTGACCCAGGAGTTGTTTAGCATCATGCTGTTTAGTGTCCATGTCTTTGTGGGTTTTGGGGGGACCTTGGTGTCAATGCTTATTTTTATTCCACTGTGGTCTGAGAAGGTGCATGGTAGAATTTCAGCCCTTTTAAATTTGCTTATGCTTGATTTATGGCCAATTATGTGGTCAATGTTAGAATACGTTCCATGCAGTGATGAGTAGAATGTGTATTCTGTTGTCTTTGGATGGAGGGTTCTGTAGGTATCAATTAAGTCCATTTGGTCTAAAGTCACATTGAGGTTCCGGATCTCC
>NW_007249896.1:131894-165450 GCF_000164805.1 Carlito syrichta | reverse complement strand
GGCAATAGATTGTTGCCTGATGATATTTTATTCATTTTGCCATTCTATGTCTTTTCAGTGTGCATTTAGTCCATTCACATTTAGGCTAATAATTGAAATGCGAGTTGATCCCTGTCATAAGGTTCTTACAGAGTTGTTGTCCCTGTTTGTTTGTTTTTCTTTGGGTTTTGGAGTTGGTTCATGTGTGTTTTTAATCTTTTGGCTGTACTCTTGTGAAGAATATTGTTGTTCTTTCTTCTTTTTCTTCTGTATTCAGTACTTTCTTAAATGTTTCTTGTAGAGGTGGTCTGATGGCAGTGTAGGTTCTTAGGGATTGGATATCTGGAAAAGATATCAATTCTCCCTCACTAATGAAGCTTAGTTTGGCTGGGTAGGTTATTCTTGGTTGAAATTGTTTATCTTTTAGAACTTTGAAGATGGGGCTCCAAGCTCTACTAGCCAGAAGGGTTTCTGTGGATAAATCTGCTGCTATTCTAATTAGTCTTCCCTGGTAGGTAGTCTGGCCTTTTCTCTTGCTGCCTTTAGGATTTTTTCTTTTATAGCTACTTTGTTTAGGTGAATTATTATGTGTCTCGGGGTTGGTCTTCTCATTTGTTGTCTTGCAGGGGTTCTCTGAATCTCTTGTGTCTGAATTTTTTCATCCTTGATGAGATGAGGGGAGTTTTCTTGAATGATTTCATGAAATGTTTGTTCCAGTGTGGCCTCTCTTTCTCTCTCTGCCTCAGGAAGCCCAATTACTCTTAGGTTTGGTCTCTTGAAGTGATCATTCATCTCTTGCAGGTTTTGTTCTGTCTTTTTGAGCTTCTCTTCTATGCTTTTGACAGTTTGGGTTAGTTCTGTGTTTTGGTCTTTGAGCTCTGAGATTCTTTCTTCTGCTTGGCTAATTCTGTTTTCCATGTTTATTAGTTTGTTATTTATTTCCATCACAGTATTCTTTACTGCTGTTATTTCTGACATCAGTTCCTTCCTATTTTCCTCTTGTCTCTTCTCAATTTTTTTAATTCTCTCTCTTAATGTCTTGATGTCTGGGGCCTCTTCATTGTTTGTGTTCCAAGATCTGTTTTCTCAGTGTCTGATCTCCCAGGGGTCTGTGTGAGACCTATATTCTTCTTTTGGTTTTTCTTCATTTCTGTGTTTTTTTTCCCCCTCCCTGCTTTTTCCTTCCCACCACGTCACTGTCTTCTTTAATTCTGTTATTCAGGGGTAGAGAGATTAATTTTACTTCTGTTTGTTCAATCTCCTATTCTTTATGTATGTCCTCTTACTTTGTTCAATTCTGGAGTTGCACTGTAGGTTGGGGGTGGTCCTTTTTGCAGTTTTGAGATTTACTTAAGGGGGGAGCTGTGATTCAAAATCTATCAGCAGGTCCTGGTATTCACTTACAGGTGTATGGATAATCTGAAACCCACTTCCCACTGCCTTGGAATCTGTCTGTGCAGTGGAGCTGTAGGATTACTCCCTGAAATAAAATGTGGTTAGCAGAGGGAAGAGAATGGAGCAGACAGTGGGTTGAAGTGGGGGGTGGAGCGATAGAGGAGTAAGGGGGAAAACAAACGAGTGTACCAACAAATGGAGAGACCTATACTGAAACAGATAAAAACAATAGACCACAGCTACAGACTAACAAACTCCCATACAAAAAAATAAAACATACAATGATGCTAACATACAAGCTAACCAACCACCTTATTGGTGTGCTGTTCCTCTATACAAAGATATGGTTTACAGAGAGAAGAAAAGTGAAGAAAAGAAAGAGGAAAAAAGAAAAAACTAACAATACAGTAGGAATAGAATTAAGTCATTAAACGAACAGAACCAATCAAGCACACTCTGAGACTTTTCATTTAAGTTCAATGTCCTTTCAGCTCTGATTTCTAGCTTTCTTTTCAAGCTGGTAAATTAGTTCGCAGTTAGGGTCAGTTGCCCGTGGCCTACTGTGAAGGACCGTTCAAATCACCCTCCATTCACCACTCTGGCCTGTGTCTGTTTTTCAAGCTTGTTTCTCTTGTTTTGGTGTTGTTACCTTGAATTGCCAGCAGGTGGTCCTATCTCAGCTGTTCGCCCCAGATGGGGTGGGGCTAGACAGGAACCAGTTAGAGGCCAGATATGGAAGCCTGCCTCAGGGCACATGGGAGGAGACCCGCTGCAGGCAGGAGTCACAGTCGCAGGAGAGGTGGCATCACTCCCAGCAGATCTTGCCTGCAGGGGCTTCAAGGACTGAAGTCATGGATCACCTCAGGCATGGGTGGTGCAATGTGCTATGGCCACCATGGAGGCCGCGGGTGTGCCAGCAGCTGCTGTGTCTGCACTGCAGTGGTTGTCCAGACCACTGCGATGCCCCAGCGGTGGCAACAGCCAAGCTCTGTGTGAAGAGCAGGCTGCAATGTTGGGGTCTTCGGCCCCTAGAGAGAGAGCCAGAGACCCTCTGCATTCTCTTTTGCAGAGGGTTTCATAGATCAGGTTGCCCTGTTGCCATCTTGTCAGAAGTCTCACAATATAATACTTCATCCAGGAAATAAATAACAAGGTGACAAGCATGGAAAGTTGAATTAATCTAGCTGAAGAAAGAATCTCAAAACTTGAAGACCAGAATATAGAATTGAACTGAACTGTACAAAACATAGAAAGAAGACTCAGAAAGAAAGAATGAAACTTACAAGAGATGTGCAATTATATCAAGAAGCTGAACCTATGCCTGGTGGTTATCCCATAAGAAAAAAGAAACATGGAGAACAACTTGGAGCAAGTATTCCAGGTGGTAACCCAAGAAAACTGTTACCATCTCACCAGAGATGTGATCAGTCAAGCACAAGAGATACAGAGAAACTTCACAAGACATCAAATGAGAAGGCCAATCCCTAGACACATAGTAATCCACTTACACAAAGTAGGCACAAAAGAAAAAATTCTAAAGGCAGTTAAAGAGAAAGGTCAAACTACTTACCAGAGAAAAACAATCAGAATTGCAGCAGACCCATTGGCAAAACACTATAAGCAAGAAGGGACAGGAGTTCTATATTCAAAGTCCTCAAAGATAAACTATTTCAACCAAGAATTTCCTATCCAGCCAAGTTCAGCTTCATCAGTGATGGAGAATTAAAATCCTTCCCAGACATCCAATACCTAATAGATTATACAGCTTCCTAACCAGCTCTATGGGAGACACTTAAAAAGGTATTAAGCACAGAAGAAAGAAAAAAGAGAATGACCACACACTTCCCAAGAGAACAGCAGAGCACAGAATTAACAGATAAAAAAGCACAAGAAACTTGAAAACACAAACATACAACACCAAAGTCAAAAGAAAACAAGCAAACAAAGAAAAAACTTTATAAGAACCACATGACAGGGATAAATAATCACATTTCAATAATCAGCCTGAATGTGAATGGACTAAATGCGCCACTGAAAAGACACAGAATGGCAAACAGGATAAGAAAACATGACACAATTATTTGCTACACCCAGAAGACTCATCTCACTACAAGGGACACACACAGACTCAAAGTTAAAGGAAGGAAAATGAGTTCCCAGGCAAATGGATCAAAATAGAAGTCATGAGTTGCAATCTTAATATCAGACAAAGCAACCTTTAAGCTTTCAAAAATTTAAAAAGATGAAAAAGGACACTACATTATGATAAAAGTTCAATCCATCAACAAAAAATATCCATCACAAACATATATGCACCCAACACCGGATCACCAGCATTTATAAAGCAACTACTAAGTAAACTAAAAAAAGATATTGACTCTAACACTCTTCTAGCAGGGGACTTGAATACTCCACTAACAACCCTAGATATATCAAAGAGGCAAAAAATCAACAAGGAGATCCAGAACCTAAACTTGACACCCAGGCAATTGGACTTAATAGTACCTATGGGTTATTCCACATAACAACCACAGAATATAAAATCTACTCATCATCACTTGGAATGTACTCTAAGATTGATCACATCCTTGGCCATAAATCAAACATAAACAAATTCCATAAGGTTGAAATCTTGCCATGCACATTCTCAGACCACAGTGGAATAAAAATAAATATCAACACAATCAAATTTTCACAAAGCCCACAAAGACACGGACACTAAACAGCATGATGCCGATGCGAAAAAACTACTGAGCCAACACAGAAATCAAAATAGAAATTTTAAAACTTCTGGAAAAAAATGAAAATGAAGAAACATCTTACCAAAACCTCTGGGATGCCATGTGAGCAATTCTAAGAGGCCAATTTATATCTCTACTAGCACGCATCAGGAAAATGGAAAGATCAGAATTTGAGAGCCTAGCAAATCACCTAAGGGAGCTGGAAAGAGAAGACCACCAAAACCCCAACTTTAGCAGAAGAATCCAAATAACCAAAATATGAGCCCAAATATGGGACATAGAAGACAAAAATACCATAGAAAACATCAAAAAAAAAAAAAAAAGGTTAGTTCTTAGAAAGAATTAGCAAGATTGAAGGACCCCTAGTCAGAATGACCAAGAAGAGGAGAGAAAAAGCCCAAATAAACACAATCAAAATACAAAATATCAAATAACAACTAAACCCGAAGAGATACCAAAGACTGTCAGGGTTACTATACACAACTATATGAAAGCAAACTTAATAACCTAAATGAAATGGAGAACTTTGTGAAATCACAAAACCTCCCCAGGTTGAAACAAGAAGACATTGGGACACTAAATAGCTCAGAAAATTGACTCTGTCATATGAAAACTACCTACAAAAAAAAAAAAAAAAAAAAAGAAGCCCTGGATCAGATGACTTTCCAACAGAACTCTACAAAACATACAAGGAGGAGCTGATACCAATCCTATTGAAAGTATTCCAGGCAATTGAGAAGGATAGAATTATCCCCAAATCATTTTATGAAGATAGCATCACTCAAGCCAGGTAAAGAGCCAACAAAAAAAGAGAACTATAGATCAATATCCCTTATAAGCATTGATGCAAAAATCCTCAACAAGATTCTAGCAAATCAGATCCAAAAACATATCTCAAAAATCATTCACCCTGACCAAGTAGGCTTCATCCCCACGATGCAGGACTGTTTCAACATTGACAAGACCATAAACATAATTACATACATCAATAGATGTAAAAACAAGAATCACATGATTATATCACTAGATGCAGAAAAAGCTTTTGATATAATTCAGCATCCCTTCTTGATAAAACCCCTCAAACACCTAGGCATAGAAGAAACATACCTCAAAATAGCTAGTGCCATCTGCAATAAACCCACAGCTACCATGTTGCTAAATGAACAGAAACTGGAAACATTTCCCCTGAAAACTGGAACAAGACAAGGCTGTCCACTCTCACCCCTCTTGTTCAACATTGTGTTGGAAATCCTAGTTCGGACAATTAGATAAGAGAAGGAAATCTGGGGTATCCAAATAGGAAAAGAGGAAGTCAAGTTATCCCTCTTTGTTGATGATATGATCCTATACCTGAAAATCCAAGAGAATTGGTCAAAAACCTGCTTCCACTGATAAAGGACTTTGCCAAAGTCTCAGGGTACAAAATAAAGGTGCAAAAGACAGTTGCATTCCTATACACCAAAAACAAGCAGACAGAGACCCAAATTAAAAGCACAATCCCATTCACAATAGCCACAAAGAAAGTGAAATACTTTGGCATCTTCCTAACCAGAGACATGAACTACCTTTACAATGAGAACTGTAAAACACTGCTCAAAGAAATCCAAGAAGACACAAACAAATGGAAAAAATATTCCATGCTCATGGATAGGAAAAATCAACATTGTTAAGATGTCCATCCAACCAAGGCAATCTACAGATTCAAGGGCATTCTCATTAAGTTACCAACATCATTCTTCTCCGACCTGGAAATGACAAGACAGAAATTCATATGGAAACATAAATGACCACGAATAACCAAAACAATCCTTAGCAAAAGAAACAAAGCTGGAGGTAGCGCTCCTCCAGACTTCAAAGTTTACTAAAAGACTACAGTAATCAAAACAGCCTGGTATTGGTATAAGAACAGACATATTGAACAATGGAACAGGATAGAGATTCTGGAAGCAAAGCCTCAATTTCTCAACCAACTCACCTTGGACACAACCTCCAACAGCAACCACTTGGGAGAAGAGAACCTATTCAGTAAATGGTGCTAGGAAAAGTGACTGATCACATGCGGAAGATTGAAGCAGGACCCCTACCTATCACCATACACAAAAAGCAGCTCTAAATGTATCAAAGACCTAAAAGTAAAACCTCAAACTATAAGAATCTTAGAAAATGCAGGAGATACCCTTATGGAAATTGGAACTGGCAACTAATTCCTATTCAGATCCCTAAATGCCCATTCCTTAAGAAATAAGATAGACAATTGGGACACCATCAAACTAACGAACTTCTGCAAAGCAAAAGAAATCATTAAGAGAGCAGGGAGACAGCTCACTGAAAGGGAAATAATATTTCCTAACTGTATATCTGACAAAGGCCTAGTATTTAGGATCTACAAGGAACTCAAGCAAGCTGAAAGGAAAAAAAAAAAAAAACAACTCCATTAAAAAGTGGGCAAAAAAGCCAGGCTCGGTGGCTCAGCCTGTAATCCCACACTTTGGAAGACTGAGGTGAGTTGATTGCCTGAGCCCGAGTGTTGGAGACCCGCCTGGGCAACTTAGCTGGACCTCATCTCTACAAAAAAATTAGTCGGGCGTGGCAACGTGAGCCTGTAGTTTCAGTTACTTGGAAGCCTTAGGCGGAAGGATCACCGGAGCCCAGCAGGTTGAGGCTGCAGTGGCCGGGAGCGGGCACTGCACTCCAGTCTGGGTGACAGAGTGAGACTCCAACTCAAAAAATAAAATAAAAAAGTGGGCAAAAGACATGAATAGATGCTTCTCAAAAGAAGATATATGGCAGCCAACAGACACATGAAAAAGTACTCAGCCTCACTCATCATCAGAGAAATGCAAATCAAAACCACAATGAGATGCCACCTAATCCCAGTAAGAATGACCATCATTAATAACACAAGCAACAACAGATGCTCACGAGGATGCTGAGTAAAAGGATCACTTCTACACTGCTGGTGGAAATGCAAACTAGTACAACCTCTTTGGAAGACAGTGTGGCGATTTTGAAAGAACTAGAAATTGACCTTCCATGTGACCCAGCAATTCCACTATTGGGAATATACCCGGAGGAATCCAAATCATTCTACAAAATAAATATCTGCACATGCATGTTTGTTACAGCTCTATTTACCATAGCAAAAACATGAAAATAACCATATTGACCATGGCAGCTGAACTGGATAAAAAAAAGTGTTACATATACACAATGGAATATTATGCAGTCATAAAGAAGGATGAACCTATATGGACTTGGCAGCAACTTGGATGGATTTGGAGTCTATCATACTTAGTGATCGATCACAGAAACAAAGAACAGAGTAGAATACGTTTTTACTAATAAACAGACATTGAACAATTATTATAATACTATAAGAAAGGGATTGGCAAACTGGGAATCCCTAGTGGGAAACTCTCAGGGGGCGGGTGGGAGGCTTGGGATTGACAGTTGAGGGAAACTGCTAGGGTAGTGAGGGGCATACCTCATCAACAAAGGTACCTGCATAATCAACGTTTGTATACCTAACTCTGAATTGTACCCCACATCTTTATAATAAAACAAAAACACTTGAAATGTGGTTAATGAAATTAAGTATTTTTAAATATTAATTTAAATTTAAGTAGTCAAATGTTGCTAGTGGCTACCAAATTGGGCCACCATACCTAGAGACTATATCCTTTAGCTCTAAACTATATTACCTTTACTGATAATTTTTTATGGGTCAAGTAATGAGCAAAGTAGTCTGTATGCATTATCTCTTTTAGTTCTAATGACAATACTGTCAAGTAAATACTATTATTATCCCAATTTTATTTTTGAAAAAGAATGAAGTTCAAAGAAAACTAACTTATCCAAATTTATATATCAAATAAATGGAGAAAGCAGAATAAGAATTTTGATCTTATTACAAAACAATTTCCTGGGGCTCGGTGGCTCAGCCTGTAATCCCACACTTTGGGAGGTCAAGGTGAGTGGATTGTCTGAGCCCGCGGGTTCGAGACCCGCCTGGGCAACTTGGCTAGACATCCTCTCTACAATAAATAAATAAATAAATTAGCCGGGCGTGGTAGCGTGCACCTGCAGTTCCAGCTACTTGGAAGGCTGAGGTGGAAGGATCGCCGGAGCCCAGCAGGTTGAGGCTGCGGTGGCCGGGAGTGGCCACTGCACCCCAGTCTGGGCAACAGAGTGAGAGACTCAAACTCAAAAAAAAAAAAATTTTCTTTCTGTTCTACTACACTAACATAATAAGGCAATGTGTAGTCACTCTTCTGAGGGAGTTAGCAAAACCAAGCAAACAAAAGAAATAACTTTACACTTGTAAAAAGATTAAATCACAATATAAATCAGTATGTAACAATTTTCAGGATTATGTGATTGTATGATACAAACTGACTGTTCATGCAAAAGAGTGAGCATAGTAAGCAAGACTAAATATGGGCTTCCGGACATATATGAAGCTTGATCTAGACACACAAAGAGGTGGTGGCATTTCAGACCTGAGAGAAAGCATGTAAAAACACACAAAGACACAGAAGCAAGTATTCCCCTCTTTGAATTATTTTAGTAGGTTAACAAAAGACTGACTTGGTTTAAGAAAAATATTCACACTTAGAAAAAGTAGGTGATAAATTTGGACAAATGAGATGTAATATAATTCTGGTGGACCATGAAAGTCATACTGAGAAGCACATATTTTATTTTCAAGGAATTTAGAATTAAGAATAAAAGTGTTTATTGGGGATTAACATGTAGATAAAATCCCACTAATCCTTATATTGAGTTGTAGAATTTACAATGACTTTGCCTAAATCTTCCCTACACAGATGAGTCCAGCATAACAATCAATCATCACAATTTTTCCAATGAAGTTCCCAAAGTAATCAAAAGTCTTCAAAGTACTAATGCCAAAAGCAGTTTGATAATGGAGCTTACTCTATATTTTAAAACATTCTGTGTTTCAAGAGTCCGTAGTTTAAAAATGACTGTTTTTTAATTAATAAAGATTGGAAATTGTATAATTGAATGCAATGTATACAAAATAACTCCAGAAAAAAAATCAATGTATTCAGACTCAGAAATTATTGTTTGAAAGGAAGTTTAAGATGGAAAGTTTAGATGAGGACTGTGATTGCTATTAGAAGACTTAAGCAAGGTATATCAAAAGCACCATTTTGCGATTTTTGTTAAGGTGTTTAGGCACAGGTGACCAAATGCGTTTGGTGAGTTTACATTATAGGCAACAGCTATGAGATTTGATTATAACATTGAGCATAATCTACAAGGTAAGAAGACACAAAATAATAAAAAAAAGGTAGACTAGGAGAATTGTATGTTTCAATGGAGGGGGAGAGAATAAAATAAACAAGTAAGCAAACTTGTTTTCTTAGTACAATATATACTATAAAGGACATACGGTGGTTTATATGATGGAGAGTCAAAGGAGACAATGCAATAGGATGGCAAGAAAGGGTTATCTTAGAAGGTGACACTTTAGTTAGGACTTTGATAAGAAAAAAAACAGCCTTGACAATTCCCATTTGAAAATATGGTTACATATTTGTTGTACTTCATCATTCCAAATAAATCTAGTATTTTGTTATTGGACCACCTAACTTGCAGATCATGTATGGACTACATCTCAAATGATCAAGTGTAAAAACCTCAGCATAAAATTTAAATCATATCTCCACCATTTTATCTCAATGCTGCTAATATCCTTGTAAATCTGAATATTTAATATCCTTAAATCAGCTTGTTTTTCAGCCCTATCCTTGACTCTAACTGGTCTGGAAATATCGACAAGTTCTTAGTCATTCTTTGTTATATTTCTTTCATCTTCGAAATAAGTAGATTAAATTACATCTTATTTGTATTTATTCAGTCAAAAATGCTACAATTAAGATATTTCCTCAGCTGGGCTCAGTGGCTCAGCTTGTAATTCCAGCACTGTGAGAGGCCGAGGCAAGTGAATTGCCTGAGCCCATGGGTTCGAGACCAGCCCAGGTAACTTGGCAAGGCCTCAACTCTACAATAAAACAAAGATTAGCCAGGCATGGTAGCGTATGCCTGTAGTTCTGGCTCCTTGGAAGGTTGAGATGGAAGGATTGCAGGAACCCAGCAGGTCCATGCTGGGATGACCATGAGTGTGCCATGGCACTCCAGTCTGGGCGACGGAGTGAGACTCCAACTCAAAAAAATATATATATATTTCTTCATGGGTTCAGGGGAACATCTGGGAAAGAGCACCAGGATATCAGGATAAAAATACAGTAAGAGAAAATAAAGAGGCAGTACAATTCGGTGGCATTAAATACATTCACAGTTTGCATAACTGTCACTACCAACCATACTCAAAATATTTCATCATGCCCCAAAAAATTATGTACCCATTAAACAATAACTATTCATTTCCCCTTCCTCCACTCCTAGTGATCTCTATTTTATCTTCTGTATATATGAATTTGGCTATTATAAGTACCTCATATAAGTAGAATCACCCAACATTTGTCCTTCTGTGTCTAACTCATCTTATTTTGAATATATCAAAGGTTCACAAATGTTTTCATATGTATTAAAATTCCATTCTTTTTTAAGGACCTGAATAATATGCCATTGTATGTGTGATCCACAATTTGTTTTTCTATAGGTTCGTCAATGGACATTTGGTTTGTTTTTGAATTTTACTACTGTGAATAATGCTGCTATGAACATTGGTGCACAAATATTTATACAATATATCAATCCCCTGTTTTTAAATATTTTGGACATATATTTCAAAGTTGAATTGCTGAGTCATTTATTACTTCCATGTATAACTTCTTGCAAAACTGCCAAAATGTTTTCCACAGTGGCTGCACCATTTTGCATTTCCACCAGTAAACTGCAGTTGTTTCCATTCCTCTATATCTTTACCATCATTCATTTTCTATTTTATTAATTATATATATTCTAGTAGTTGTGTCATTATGGTATCTCCTTAATGTTTTGATTTGCACTTCCCTCATGACCAATAGGGTCTCTTTCCATGCACTTATTAGCAACTTGTATATCCTTTTTGAAAAATGTCTATAGCACTACATTGCCTTTTTTCATTAGAATTTTTGTTGTCATTGTTCAGTTGTAGGAGTTCATTATACATTTTGGATATTAATCCCTTATTAGGTATATAATTTGCAAATAATTTCCTTACATGTTTCATTTTACTTCAGTTCAGTTCACTCCGTTGCTTCTGTCCTTTGATGCACCAAAGTTTTTAATTTTAATGAAATCTAATTTGTTTTTTTAATTTTTGTTTGTACTTTTGGAGCAACAGCCAGAAAAAAAGTCATAAAGCTTTTATTTAATGTTTTATACTAAGATTTTATAGTTTTAGCTATTAAGTTTATCTCAAATATGAGTTAATTTTTCTTATGGCATAAGTTAAGGATTTAATCTCAATCTTTTGCATGTGTATACCTAGTCATTCTAGCATCATTTGTTAAAAAGACCATTCTTGTACCAATACCAGGCTGTTTTGATTATTGTAGTCTTATAGTAAAGTTTGAAGTCTGAAGTGTGATACCTCCTGCTTTGTTTTTTTTTGCTAAGAATTGTCTTGGTTATTTGTGGTTGTTTATGTTTCCTTACGTATTTCTGTATTGTCATTTCCAGGTCTGAGAAGAATGATGTTGGTAATTTAAAGGGAATTGCATTGAATCTGTACATTACCTTTGGTTGGACAGACATCTTAAAAATCTTGATTTTTCCTATTCATGAGCATGGAATATTTTTCCATTTGTTGTGTCTTCTTGGATTTCCTTGAGTATAATTTCGCAGTCCTCATTGTAAAGGTCTTTCATTTCTCTGGTCAGGAAAATGCCAGGGTATTTCGGTTTTTTATGATTTTTAAAAATTTTTTATGGTTTTTGTGAATGGGATTGTGCTTTTAATTTGGTTCTCTGCCTACTTGTTGTTGGTGTATAAGTATGCAACTGTCTTTTGCACATTTATTTTGTATCCTGACAAAGAACAGGCATATAGACCAATGGAATAGGGTAGAGATTCCAGAAGAAAAGCCTCAATTTCTAAGCCAACTCTACTTTGACAAAGCCTCCGACAATAACCACTGGGGAGAGGAGAAACTATTTCGTAAATGGTGCTGGGAAAACTGACTGATTACATGCAGAAGATTGAAACGACCCCTACTTATCATCATACATAAAAAGTAACTCTAAATGGATCAAAGACCTAAACGTAAAACTCCAAAATATGAGAATCTTAGAAAAAGGAGGCAACAACCTTATGGAAATTGGAAGTGGCAACCAATTCCTGATCAGAACCCTAAATGCCCATACCGTAAGAAATAAGAGTGACAAGTGGGATCTCATCAAACTGATGAGCTTCTGTAAAGCAAAAGAAACTATCAAGAGAGCAGGGAGACAGCCCACAGAATCAGAAACAGTATCTGTCAACTGTATTTCTGACAAAGGCCTAACATCCAGGATCTACAAACAAATCAAATGCATCAAAAGAAAAAAAAAAAAAACCCAAACAGCCCCATTAAAAAGTGGGCAAAAGACATGAATAGACACTTCTCAAAAGAACATATATAGGCAGCCAACAGACACATGAAGAAGTGCTCAGCCTCACTCATCATCAGAGAAATGCAAATCAAAACCACATTGAGATACCACCTAGTCCCAGTGAGAATGGCCATCATTAATAAAATAGCAGCAACAGAGGCTGGTGAGGATGTGGAGAAAAAGGAATGCTTCTACACTGCTGGTGGGAATGCAAACTAGCACAACCTCTTTGGAAGACTGTGTGGCAATTTCTGAAAGAACTAGAAATTGACCTTCCATATGATCCAGCAATCCCCCTATTGGGAATATACCCGGAGGAACTCAAATCATTCTACAAAAAAGATACCTGCACATGCATGTTTGTTGCAGCTTTATTCGCAATAGCAAAAACATGGAGCCAACCATGCTGCTCATCAAAGCTGAACTGGATTTTTAAAATGTGGTACATATACACAATGGAATATTATGCAGCCATAAACAAGGACAAACACATGGACTTCGCAGCAACTTGGATGGATTTAGAGTCAATCATGCTCAGTGATCTATCATAAAAACAAAGAACAGAGTATCATGTGCTGTCACTCATAAGTGGACCTTGGACAATTATTATAATACTATAAGAAAGGGATTGGCGGTACTGTGAAACTGTCAGGGAAGAGAGGTGAGATTGATAGTTGAGGAAAAGTGCCAGGGGAGGGAGGGGCACACCTCATCCACAAGGTTACCTGTATAATGAATATCTGCATACTTAATCCTGAATTGTACCCCACATCTTTAAAAAAAAAAACAAAACATTATTTCTTTATTGAATGGTCTTGGCACCTTTGTCAAAAATCAGTTGACTATGTATGAGGGGATACACAAAAAATCATTATTTATTTAAAAATTGTTTATTTATTCTTACATGTTTAAACTTCAGTCACCTTTAAAGTACTCTTTGATGAAATGCATCTATTGAGATGCTTTTTTCACTGCTCAACACAGTTTTCAAACTTGTCAGTTTTGATTCCTTTTAGTGTTTCTGCTGTTTTTTGTTTCACCACTTTCACATTGGCCAAACATTTCCCTATGAGGATTTTTTTTTCATGCAAAGAAACAAAAAAGTTGCTTGGGGTGAGATTGGGTGAATAGGGAAGGTGAGACACAGGATTCATGACATTTTTGGTCAAAAACTGCTGAACAGTCAGCATGGTGTTTGGGCAGGTGTGTTGTTATGGTAGAAGAACCAGTCACCTGATTGCCACAACTCTGGATGTTTCTTCCTCAAATCATGACACAACCTTCTCAAAATTTACAGATAAAAACATTGGCTGACCATTTGATTTGGAGGAACACATTTTGAGTGTACTATAGAGGCCCACCCTCTAAAAGATAATTTAATTTTTTGGGGGGAGGGGGATCTTCCTTCGATGTGAGGGTTTATTCCTAGAATCTCTGTTTATTTGTCCCATCAGGGGAGATGAAGACATTTAAAAGAATCTCTACCCTCAAAGAATATATCATTTCATTGGAGAGTTAAGATATATTTGTATGCGAGAAGTTTAATAGAAGAGCATAGATAATGACAGGAGTTTGACAGTGATAAGCAGTTGGAAGAGAAAACCAACATTTAGAGGCTTTAGAAATAGGTAAAAGTAGACAAGGCTGAGAAGAGGACAGAATGTTGTCCATGAAGATGGAGAGTAATAATAAAAACAATATAATCTATAGCATGTTTAGGAGTATTATGAAAAATAAGAAACTTGTCTCTGTAGTCAACTAAGTGTGTCCTATCTTAATCAAGATATGTAAAAGGCAAAATACAATTTATGTTTTTGGCCTCTGTAAATGAATAATATATATTTTTTTCAGTTTGCAAGCTGACTTCATTTTTTATTTGCTTAGATACGTCTTTACCAATAACCAGCCCTTTGCATTAATCTCAAAAGATGTCCACTTTCTTCTGACTGAAATATTACCAAAAAATTTTAAGTTTTCCCTTATAACCACTTGAAGGAGGAAGCCATCTCATGGAGCTGAGCATATTGGATGGTTTATTTTTGGCATAATTGGTTTGTTAAAGTTATGTGAGAGGATCTGTGAATAGTTCAAGTACTGAATTGTGTAAATCATAAGAATGGGCAATATGTTTTTAATATAATGTAAAATTTTTAAAAATGCTATCAATCAAAGAGCATTTTGCTTCTATTCAACCTGAAAATTTGAACAAATCTGCTTTTTATATTTTATTTTTGATGTTTAATCCTACAGGAAAACCATATTATAATTAATTATTCCCCTAATGTCTAATGCTTGGAATTTAATAGAAAGCAAACACAGTCATGCTTACCAACACATAAACACTGAATCATTCAAAAAAGTGAACAACTTTTTTGAAAATAATAAATTATGAAATATGTTGGTAACCCTCTGATACTGTGATTTAGCTATAGCTGGTATACTGCATTATAGCATAAACATAAATTTTAAATGTAAATCATTTAATAAACATAAATAACCAATTTTTAACATTTTAATTAGTATCAAAACTATTCTGAAATATTTAGCAATGTCTCTTATTTTCCAACTTAGCTATTTTAATTTCAATGAAGCTTTTATGATTTATTTTATTTTTCCCCTTACTTGCATGCCTTTATTATCTTATTTCTAATGTTCATCCACTCATATCATTTGTACATCTTTCTAGAGGGGAAAATGAGCAATTCAGAAAGATCTGTAATTCATTGTTGACATAATCTTAGAAAAACAGATGCAATGATTTGTGGAAACTAACCCAAACTTCATTTGTCACTTTGATTTTTGAAATACTATAATTTTTTTCTATTATACGCTTCCTAGGCAGATGAAAATCATAAAAAAACTTATCATTTATTTTAATCTTGTAAGAAAAAAAGTAGCTTTGTTCTACTTGCCTTAAATAAACATCAGTTAAGAAGTAATGGGATGGTTTAAAATGAACTGGAACATTGACATATCTTATAAAACCAATAACAAACAAACTGACCATACTTTTGAATTTTCTTTTACCTAGTTGGAGAAAATAACAACAACAACAACAGTGTTTTTAAAATAGTTTAGTTTAAATAAATGACATTTGGATGTCAGAGATGGCAGTGAAGTAGTTGGCTATATAGGACCCTAGATTCAAAGCATTTTTTTTTCTCTTTTGCAGGATAATGATGAAGATACTATGACTTAAAAAAAAAAGACATCAATATTTTAAAAAGCAAATGAGTTTCCTGTTGACATTATCTATTTAAAGTTCAGTCACATTCCCGTAGGAATTCACTTTCTAGTGAGTTTGCACATTTAAAGGAAATTGCAGATGTGAAATGTTCTTGTTTCTCTAGTGTGGGCAATAGAGAGCCGCCGCTGCTTGAATGTCCGGTCTCAGCCACAGAAGTTTTTTTCTCTGCTTCCTGCCCACACATTAATTGTATGAGTGGCAATGAATCAGAAACAGGACTTAAGCATTGTCAAAGCCAGGTGTTCTTATGAATGTACATGATGCAAGGTTTTGAGTATCCCCAGGCCAGGAATTTGTAAAAATATATAAAAGTCTATTTCCCAGAACAAGGCAATGGTTAGAAGTAGGGTCTAAAATGGGGGTGAGTACCGTAGAAGAAATTTGTATGACCACAGAAGGGGAAATTAATACTTCATTAATCAAATGAAGAGGCACCTTTCTACTACAAAGCCTCAATTTCAGTTGCAGGAAACAAGTATTTAAGGTTATGTGACCTGGTATTTATCGCATTTCAGATCCAAAATAGCAGCCTCCAAGACTTGCCTTGATGGAACCAGCAACCACAGAGAGTATTGAGTGTGTTAGAATTCCCATATATAGCCTGTGTCTTTTGTGTGTATTTGTTTGTGTCATTTCTTTCAAATAGAACATGGGCAGTTGTGTTTTTCCAAAATAACTGGGCATACAGTTTTCTCTGCCTATTGTATGATGGGGTGACATAGATACATTTCTCTTCTTATTTGAGTGTTGCTTTATATAAGGATTAATACAAAAACTAATTTATTGTAGCATTTTTCAAAATAACTAAAATCTGAGGTCTGATAATTAAGTCTGTGAAATTGTCACCATGTGCTTATGTTAACAGCACTGTACAAACAACTCAGTAGTTTCATAATCTTGGTACATTGATGTCACAGTTGTGTTTGTGTTGACATGTGATGGTGTCTTGCTATTGAGTGATGTTCATTATTGTTGTTGTATGCTTTTCTGTGCCATCATGAGAATGTCAGAGCTTAAATTAAAGCAACAAACAAACATTAAATTGCTTGTTAAACTTGGCAAGATTGGAAGTGAAATCAGGGACATGTTAGTCCAAGTGTATGGGGATAATGCCATGAAGAAAGTGGCAGTGTACAAATGGATAACCATTTTTTTCCTGAGGAAGAGAAAGTTTCACTGATGAACAGAGATCAAGACAGTCAGTAACAAGCAAAACTGACAAAAACATTGCAAAAAATTATCAAATTTGTGTCAAAATTATTGGGTGACTGTGAAAAGCATAGCAGACTAAATAAGCATTGATAGAAAAACAGGAACATCTTAACTGAAAATCTTAATATGAGAATGGTATGTGCAAAAAAATGAGTCCAAAGGAACTCTGGAATCATGACAATGCACAAGCTCACACAGCACTGTCTGTGAGGGAGTTTTTAGCCAGTAAATAAATAACTGTATTGGAACACTCCCCCTACTCACTTGATCTGGCCCCCAATGACTTTTTTCTTTAGCCAAAGTTGAAAAAAATATTGAAAGGAAGACATTTTGATGACATTCAGGACATTAAGGGTAATATAATAATAGTTCTGATGACCATACCAGAAAGAGTATCAAAATTGCTTTGGTGGGTGGAGTAGGTGCTGGCATTGGTGCATAGCTTCTCAGGGGGAGCACTTCAAAGGCGACCGTAGTGATATTTAGTAATGAGGTATGTAGCATATTTTCCAGGATGAGTTTATAAACTTAATTGTCAGAACCTATATATAATTACCATAAGTGGTCTTGAACAGATCAAAATGTAATATATATACACAATGGAATATTATGCAGCTATAAAAAAATCCTGTTATTTGCAGCAACAAGATGGAGCTGGAGGTCATTATGTTAAGTGAAATAAGCCATGCACACAAAAGACAAGTATTCTGTGTTCTCACATATGTGGGAGCTAAAAATGAGTGTCTCAGGGAGGTATACAGTACAGTAATGGCAAGTGAAGGAGGGAAGAGGAATAATGAGAAGTTGGTTAGGGGGTGCAAAAATACAGTTAGATAAATAATGTGTTAGTATTCAATAGTACAGTAGAGAAATTATAATTAACAATAATTTTTGTATATTTCAAAGTAGCTAGAAAAGAAAAATTACAATATTTCCAACACACAGGAATAATAAATGTTTGAGGTGACATATATATCAATCACCCTGATTTGATTATTATATATTGTCTACAAGTATAAAAATATCACTTGTACCCCATAACATATACAACTTTTATATATCAATTAAAACCCAATACACAAAGAACTATACTGTCACACTTTTTATACCAAATAAAATTAACACCAAAATGTAGGATATGGAAATATTCTAAATAAGTTTTTAAGTTCAGTATAACTCTATGGGAAGAAAAAATTTCATTCAATATCCTTATTTTTTCCATCTACTTTTCACTTTTTATTAATATTTTTAACAATTTGATACAGATCAACACAGATCCTTGAAAATATATATCTCTGATTTCTCTTTCATTCTCTTTCCCTTTTCTCTTTTCTTCACATATGATATACAAGTGTGTATGCATGTATACATATGCACACATACATATTTATATGTTTGTATTTGTACTTATATATTTCTACATATGCCTATGTAAAGAAAAACATTTTAAATAGCTTACATGTGTATATAGAATACCGGTATTTAAGACATAATTGGTCTAGCCTCCCTACAATTGAATCATTTATTTAGAAAATCACATGGTTTGGGTTTGAAGCAAAATCTTTGTATTCTAAATATGAATAAGAAGCTAAATAGATAGTTGGAAGATAGCAGAGTGCTGTATTTTTAAATGAATTAAGATGCACTATACAAACTTTTTCTCTGTCTTTGCCTGCCATGCTGAACTTAACTAACCTGAGGCTTAGTGAAAAGTTAAAACTCTCACATACGTTTATAAGATTTGTATTCCGTTTTTCTAACAAATCATATTTAGTATGGAATACTGCAAAATACAGAAATAACTAAAAATAGAAATTATAGCTCATAATCTTACCATTCTGAGATGACTGCTGAACAATTTTGATATTCTTTCTTTAAATAAATCCACTTGGCACAGTATTATACATACAGCATTAGATCTTGATTTTTTTTCACTTTATAAATAGAAATGTGCCCATTCAATTAATTATAATTATTAACATTTTATAAATTACTGCAAATATTTTAAGATACAGAAGTACTTTATTTTGTTTAGAAATGTTTTATTGCTTGAGAGATAATTTGGTCATGAATTTTTGCTATTATAAATATTGCTGCATTGAATAGTTTTATGCTTAAATCTAGTTTACATTTGGTATTATTTTCTTAGGCTATACTTCATAAAGTAAAATTGCCCAACTGAAAGGTATACACATTGAAAAGTTCCTTAGCAAATATTGCCCAATTACCTTAACAATAATTTTAGCTTATTTTCACTTACCTGTTTTCACAGCCCAGAGAGGGCTGGATTTAAGTAGATGAGCTTTTTTAACATTTCCTGGACATTCTATTGCTATAGCATGTCAGACTATTAACATCTTTATGTTTGTTTGGAAAATGTGAAATTCCACTTTATACTAGGAAAGAAAGTTATCAAGTTGCTTCTTAATATAAAGAAGACAATGATGATGAATGCTTCTTATTGTTAAGGACTTGCAAGCATGCATGAAGAATAGCTCTCTACTCTATGTGTTAGTTGTATTTACTGGTAAAGTTCTGTCACATTTCAAGAACAGTTTTCTCCTTTCTTCACTTGTATAATTGCTTTTAATGCTGAGCATCAGCCATGTCTAGTAGGTGTTTTGATCATTTGCATGCTCTGTAACTAAAAAGGAATAAAAATAATTTTAAACATACCAGCACTATACAAAAATATACTTTGACTGAATGCTGTTTTTTGAATAAGTTGAATTGGACAGTTATACATTTTATTGATTATATTATCTATACTCTGAGAAATTCTGTATTCGAAGAGTCTTCACTGCAATGTCTACATTTTTACACTAATATTTAGGTACTTTTACAAGTTATTTTTAATTTAGGTATTTAACCTTAGTTTAGGTTAGGCTAGGTTATGACAGTAAAAAACACTGCACCAAAACCTCAGTGTTTTCAGGTAACAAGAGTATACTACAAAGCACGCGCATAGTCTTAGACATGTTTTCAGGCATCTGTCCTCCATGTGATAGTAATGCAAGACACTTTGATGTTGTGATACCACCCTCTCAATAGTAGCCCCCCATATATTTACCTCAGTATTGCGCACATGTTTGTTAATATCTCTGTTTGCAAATAACACTTGGTACTTTTCTCATCTTTAAATGGCTTAGTCTATCTTCAAGGATGTAGAGAAATGCAATAGTCTAATGTGTCCAAAGGAAAGGACAGAAATTAATAATAAGCTTGAGAATTCTCTATCATGCCTAATCTTCTCCTGAATTCCGACACATACCACTTGCAGAAATTTTTTTTTAAATATAATATATATTTTTATTTTAAAATTGTGGGGTACAGTTAAGGGTTAGGTATACAAATATTCATTATGCAGGTACCCTTGTTGATGAGGTGTGCCCCCCTTTCCCCAGACAGATATTAACTACCGTTAATCCCAGCTCCCTTCCCCTTCCTGTCCCCCCCATAGTTTCTCACCACTGTCAATCCTTTTCTTATAGTATTACGGTAGTTGTTCAAGGTCCACTTATGAGTGAGAACATGTGATGCTCAAATCTTTGTTTCTGTGAGAGATCACTTAGTATTATAAACTCTATTTCCATCCAGGTTGCTGCAAAATTCATGATTTTGTTCTTGGAGGAACTAATGTTATTTGCAGTGTGATTACTCATTTTGAAAGATTTTTTTTTGTAAATATGTGGGGTAAAAGTCAGGATTTATTACACAAGCAGGCTGTGTGCAGGTGAGTTTGGACCTCCAATTGGCCCTCACTTCCCCTGGTTTAGGAGTAGGTACCCTTTGTGATGCTACATGCTGGCTCCCTCCACCGGCAGTGTCCATCAACTTCTGATACCTCCCTGGTGCTAATGTGATTAGAGTTCAGGTCAAACTTTGAATGAGAATATTTGGTATTCCATTATTTGTTTCTGTGATAGATCACTAAGTATAATAACCTCCAACGCCATCCAACTTGCTGCAGAGTCCATGATTTTGTTCTTCTTTATGACTATGTAATATTCCATCGTGTATATTTAACAAAATTTCTTTATATAGTACACTTTTGATGGGCAGTGGAATTGGTTTCATATTTTTGCAATTGTGAATACTGCAAGTGCCTTTTTGGTAGAGTGATTCATGCTCTTCCCGGTATATTCCCAGGATAGGTATTGCTGGATTTTATGGAAGGTGATTCCTAAAAGAACAAAAAATTGAAAGATTGTTATATACATTGTAGAGTGCTTTCATTTTTGATAGGATCAAACTTACCTTCACTCATTTTTTTATTATAAAGATGTGAGGTACAATTCAGGATTAGGTATACAAACGGTGATCATGCACGTACTCTTGTTGATGAGGTATACCCCTCCCTCCCCTAGTAGTTTCCCTCAGTTGCCAATCCCACCTCCTTTCCCTTGATGGTTTCCCACTACTGCCAATCATTTTCTTATAGTATTATAATTGTTTAAGGTCCACTTATGAGTGAGAACATATGGTACTTTGTTCTTTGTTTCTGTGATAGATCACTGAGTATGATCGATTCAAAATCCATCCAAGTTGCTGTGAAGTCCATATGTTTGTCCCCCTTTATGGTTGCATAATATTCCATTACCTTCACTCATTTCTAAACATCTCAGTAGCCATATGTCAATATGATTAAATTGATCCCTTCTTTTGTATTATTATTTTTATTATAAAGATGTGAGGTACAATTCAGGGTTAGGTATACAAACATGGATCATGCATTTTCCCTTGTTGATAAGGTATGCCCCTTTCGCCCCTAGTAATTTCCCTCATCTGCCAATACCACTCTCCCTCCCCTGACAGTTTCCCATTACTGTCATTTCCTTTCTTATAGTATTATAATAATTGTTCAAGGTCTGCTTATGAGTGAAAACATATGTCACTCTGTTCTTTGATTCTGTGATAGATCACTGAGTATGATAGACTCTAAATCCTTCTAAGTCGCTGCGAAGTCCATATGTTTGTGCTTCTTTATGGCTGCATAATATTCCATTGTGAATATGTACCACATTTTTTTTATCCAGTCCAGATTCGATGGGCAACATGGTTGGTTCCATGTTTTCACTATCGTGAATAGAACTGCAGCAAACAAACGTGTGAAGGTACCTTTTTTTGTAGAACGATTTGAGTTCCTCCGGGTATATTCCCAATAGGGGAATTGCTGTGTCATATGGAAGGTCAATTTCTAGTTCTTTCAGAAATCGCCACACAGTCTTCAAAAGAGGTTGCACTAGTTTGCAATCCCACCAGCAGTGTAGAAGCATTCATTTTTCTCCACACACTCGCCAGCATCTGTTGCTGTTTGTTTTATTAATGATGACCATTGTTACTGGGATTAGATGGTATCTCAATGAAGTTTTGATTTGCATTTCTCTGACAATGAGTGAGGCTGAGCACTTTTTCATGTGTCTGTTGGCTGCTCATGTATCTTCTTTTGAGAAGTGTCTATTTATGTCTTTGGTCCATATTTTAATAGGACTGTTTGTTTGCTTGTTTGTTTGTTTTCCTTTTGGCAAGTTTGAGTTCCTTGTAGATCCTAGATATTAGACCTTTGTCAGATATACAGTTGGCAAATATTATTTCACATTCTGTGAGCTGTCTCCCTGCTCTCTTTATTTTGCTTTTCAGAAGCTCGTTAGTTTGATGAGGTCCCACTTGTCTATCTTATTTCTTAATGTATGGGTATTTAGGATTCTAAATAGGAATTGATTGCCAGTTCCAATTTCCAAAAGGTATCTCCAGGATTTCCTAAAATTCATATAGTTTGAGGTTTTACATTTAGGACTTTGATTCATTTAGAGTTAAATTTTGTGTATGGTGATAGGTAGGGGTCTTGTTTCAATTGTCTGTATATGACCAGTCTATTTTCCCAGCACCATTTACTGAATAGGTTCTCCTCTCCCCAGTGGTTGTTGTTGGAGGCTTTGTCAAAGATGAATGGTTGAGAAATTGAGGTTTTGCTTCCCAAATCTCTATCCTGTTCCATTGGTCTGTACCAATATCAGGCTGTTTTGATTACTGTAGCCTTATAGTAAAATTTGAAGTCTGGAAGTAAGATATCTCCTGCTTTGTTTCTTTTGCTAAGGATTGTTTAGGCTATTCATGGTCATTTATGTTTCCATATGAATTGCTGTATTATTATTTGCAGGTCCGAGAAGAATGATGTTGGTAACTTAATGGATATTGCTTGAATTTATGGATTGCCTTTGGTAGGATGGACACCTTAACAATGTTGATTCCTCCTATCCATGAGCATGGAATATTTTTCCACTTGTTTGTATCTTCTCGGATTTATTTGAGCAGTGTTTTGTAATTCTCCTTGTAAAGTTCTTTCACTTCTCTGGTTAAGAAGGTGCCAAAGTACTTCATTTTTTTTTTTTTGGTGGCTTTTGTGAATGGTATTGTGCTTTTAATTTGGGTCTCTGCCTGCTTGTTGTTAGTGTATAGAAATACTACTATCTTTTGCATTTTTATTTTGCACACTGAGACTTTGTCATAGTCCTTTATCGATGCAAGCAAGTTTTTTGGCAGATTCTCTTGGATTTCCAAGGTATAGGATCATATCATCAGCAAAGAGGGATAACTTGAGTTCCTCATTTCCTATTTGGATATCCCTGATTTTCTTCTCTTGTCTAATTCCTTGAGTTAGGACTTCCAACACAATGTTGACCAAGAGTGGTGAGAGTGGGCTGACTTGTCTTGTTCCAGTTGTCAGGGGAAATATTTCCAGTTCTGTCCATATGTTAGCTGTGGGTTTATCATAGATAGCACTTACTATTTTGAGGTATGTTCCTTTTATACTTAGATGTTTGAGGGTTTTTATCAAGAAGGAATGCTGGATTTTATAAAAAACTTTTTCTGCATCTAATGATATATTCATGTGGTTCTTGTTTTTATTTATATTTATGGTCTTGTGAATGTTGAACCAGCCCTATATCCTGGGGATGAAGCATACTTGGTCATGGTGGATGATTTTTGAGATGCATTTTTGGATCCAATTTGCTAGAATCTTGTTGAGGATTTCTGCATCAATGTTCATAAGGGATAATGGCCTGTAGTTTTCTTTTTTTGGTTGGATCTTTACTCAGTTTGGGTATCAGTGTGATTTTATCTTCATTAAATGATTTGGGGAGAATTCCATCCTTTGCAATTTCGTGGAATACTTTCTGTAGGATTGGTATCATCCTCTCCTTATACATTTTGTAGAATTCTTCTAGAAACCCATCTGGTCCAGGGCTTTTTTTGTAGGTAGTTTTTATATGACAGAATCAATTTCCTGGGTTGTTATTGGCCTATTTAATGTCTCAGTGTCTTCTTGTTTCAACCTGGGGATGTTATGTGATGTCAGAAAATCCTCTATTTCATTTAGGTTGTCAAGTTAGTTTCCATATAGGTGTGCATAGTAATCTCTGATAATCTGTTGTATTTCTTCAGGATCAGCTGTGATTTGATCTTTTGTATTTCTGATTGCGTTTATTTGGACTTTTTCTTGGTCATTCTGGCTAGGGGTCCTTCAATCTTACTAGTTCTTTCAAAGAACCAGCTTTTTGTTGTGTTGATGTTTTCTGTGATATTCTTGTCTTCTATATCCCATATTTGGGCACTTATTTGGTGATTTGGATTCTTCTGCTAAAGTTGGGGTTTTGGTGGTCATCTCTTTCCAGTTCACTTAGGATATTTATTAGGCTCCCCAATTGTGATCTTTCCGTTTTCTTGATGTGTGCTTGTAAAGATATAAATTCACCTCTTAGAACTGCTCTCATGGCATCCCAGAAGTTTTGGTAAGACGTTTCTTCATTTTAATTTGTTTCCAGGAATCTGTTAATTTCTACTTTGATTTCAGTGTTGACCCAGTAGTTGATCAGCATCACACTGTTTAGTTTCAACGTCTTTGTGGGCTTTGGGGAAATTTTCATTGTGTTGATATTCATTTTTATTTCTCTGTGGTCTGAGAATGTGCATGGCAAACTTTCAACCTTATGGAATTTGTTTATGCTTCAAGGATGTGATCAATCTTGGAGTACATTCCATGTGATGATGAGCACAATGTATATTCTGTGGTTGTTGAGCGGAATAATCTGTAGGTATCTATTAAGTCCATTTGGTTGAGTGTTAATTTTAGGTTCTAAATCTCTTTGTTGATTTTTTGCCTTGATGATCTATCTAGGGTTGTTAGTGGGATATTCAAGTACCCTGATATAATAGTGTTAGAGTAAATATCTTTTTTTAGTTTACATTGTAGTGTCTTTATAAATGGTGGTGTTCCTGTTTTGGTTGCATATATGTTTATGATGGATATTTCTTGTTGATGGATTGAACTTTTATCATAATGTAGTGTCCTTTTGCATCTTTTTAAATTTTTGATAGCTTAAAGGTTATTTTGTCTGATATTAAGATCACAACTCCTGCCTTCTTTTGTGATCCATTACCTGGAAACTAAATTACCATCCTTTAACTTTGTGCCTGTGTGTGTCCCTCATAATGAGATGAGTCTCCTGGATGCAGCAAATAATTGGGTCATGGTTTCTTATCCAGTTTGCCATTCTGTGTCTTTTCAATGGTGTATTTAGTCCATTTATATTCAGGCTAACTATTGAAATGTGATTTTTTTATTCCTATCATGTGATTCTTATAAAGTTTTTTCTTTGTTTGCTTGTTTTCTTTTGGCTTTGGGGTTGATGTATGTGTGTGTTTTCAAGTTTCTTGTTGTGCTGCTTTATCTGTTAATTCTGTGCTCTGCTGTTCTCTTGGGAAGTGTGTGGTCATTTTTTTTTCTTTTTCTTTCTTCTGTGCTTAAAACATTTTTAAGTGGCTCCTGCAGAGTTGATCTGTAAGCTACATAATCTGCTAGGCATTGGATGACTGGAAAGGATTTTATTTCTCCATCACCAATGAAACTGAGCGTGGCTGGATAGGAAATTCTTGGTTGAAATTGTTTATCTTGGAGGACTTTGAATATTGGATTCCAGTACCTTTTAGATTATATTGTTTCTGCCAATAGGTCTGCTGCTATTCTGATTGGTTTTCCCCAGTAGGTAGTCTGATCTTTCTCTCTTGCTGCCTTTAGAATTATTTTCTTTTGTATCTATTTTGTATAGGCAAAATGTTATATGTCTAGTGGTTGATCTTCTCATTTGATGTCTTGCAGGGATTCTCTGCATCTCTTTTGCTTGGTTAGTTACATCTCTTGTGAGATGGGAAAATTTTTCTTGGATTACCTCTTGGAATACTTGCTCCAATTTTTTTTGCATTTCTTTCTACTTCTGGTATACCAATCAGGCATAGGTTCAGCCTCTTGATATAATCACACATCTCTTATAGGCCTTTTTCTTTCTTTCTGAGTTCTCTTTCTGTGTTTTTAACAGATCGGGTTAATTCCATGTTCTGGTCTTCAAGTTCTGAGAATTTTTCTTCAGCTAGATTAATTCTGTTTTCCATGCTTGTCATATTATTATTTATTTCCTGGATGGGATTATTTTATTGTCAAAGTCTCTGTTACAAGTTTTTTCAGTGTTACATCTTGTCTTTCTTGAGTCTTATTCACTCTTTCCATCAATTCCCTAATCCCTATTTTATTTTGGGGTCAGCCATTGGTGACTTCCATTGTTTGCACACCAAGGTCTGATTTTTCAGGAGTTTTGTCTTTCTTACATTTGAAATTGCCTGTGATCTTACTTTAGTTTTTCCTCATTTTTGACTTATCTCTTCTTTTTCAATTTAGTTCTGTTATTCAGTGTCAGTGGGAGAGGCTTTCACTTCTGATGTTTGCTCAGTCCTGTATTGCTCCCTGATCCATGCTCTGGATTTGTTCTATTTTGAAATAGGATGGTAGATGGGAAGCTTTTCTGTCTCTTTTAGTTTTTGAAATTCAAATAAAGTAGGAGGCAGGGCTCTAAGATTCAAAAACTACTTGCAAATTACAATGTTCACTTATTGTGTTATGTGTTCCCTGAGACCCATTTCCCACCACCATTCTATATGACGCTGTGCAGAAACTAATGCAAAAAACAATTGAACATACCCACATTCACACACACACACCAAAACAACAACAACAACAAAAAAACTGGAATAGCAACATAGTGTAACAAAACAAACAACAGTGACAACAAAACCAAGAAAGCTAAATATATGACCACATGTACCGGACAAAGTGAATAGAGAAGAAAAACAGAGAGACCAGAAAAGGAAAAAAAAAGGAATTCAGATCAAACCCTCAAACATATATAGATGCACACCTTAACTTATAACAAATGAAGATTTAAAAAACCTAGAAGAACAAAAGAGCAAAAACAAACCAGCATCAACAACAAAACTGAAAGATGAACACTCAGTCATTTACATACACACTTAAAAAGAAAATGATAAAAAAAGGAAGAAACAGAAAAAATATATTTTGGGGGATGCAGATCAAACCCTCACATAAACATTCAGGCACAAAGGAAAAATATTTAAAAATAGATGAACTAACAAACAAACAATCAAATAATTTTTTAAAATTTAAAAAAATTCAAAATTCAAAAAAGAAAAAAAACCTGACCTCTTGTGCAGGCTCTGCATTTGTACCTTTAATCAGGTCTCTCCTGCAGAGCCACCTCTTTCACTCTCTCCTCAGTGTCCAGAGCAGGGTAGGAGGAGGGGCCATGGAGGTGCATGGGGCTGCAGCCCTCCCCTCCCACTCTCATATGGTCAGGGAGATCTCCTCTAGTGGGGAGGTGCAGGATTGTCTCTTCTCCAGCTATGTACTCATGGGGTTGTCCCAGTCAGACCTATCCTGGAATGGAGTTCTCCTATTGCAACTGATGTCCAGATTCCACCTGGGTATAGTCCTCTCAACTGTGGCCCAGCTATGTTGGTGTGACAATCAGAGGATTGCTGGGGAGGAGGGGGTTTGGGTCTGCCCCGAACTCACCACTGATCACTTTGGAGTTCTTCCTTGTCCTTTTCAGGCCACACCCTTTGTCCCACAGCTGGATCAGGGTAGGAGATGAGGTGCCTGGAACTCAGCACTTGTCAGGTCCCTCCAAAGTTTGTGCTTTCAGGTTATTTCCTCTGGGTCATGATCAATCTCTGAGTAGTTGAACCGCCAATCACAGAGATTGGGTCTGTTGTCTCATGGTGAGCAAGTGAGAGCACTTTCCTGCCCTACCTTCAAGATAGTGGTGGGATGCCTCTCTTGTCCTCTTCCGTGGGACTTTGCATCTGGACTCCTTCTGCAGCCCCTGCTTCCAGAGCCCTGTCAGGTGCTGATGTGATGAAGCAAAGCCTGGAGTCAGCAATCTCTCCTGCCAATGGTGAGGGAAAGCCTGGTGTGAGAGTCTTTCTCTGCTACTTTTCACAGAAAAATTTTGTTTGTTTTTAAAAAAAGGCACTTGGTTTTTGCAACCTGGGAAGAGTCAGGGACCAAGCAGAGAGACTGCAGCACCAGCAGTTGCACCAGGGGCCTGGCCACTTGCTCTCGAGCTCCCACTTAGACTGTCTTTCCCAGCATTTTCTTCCCAGGAAGGATTTTGTTGATTTAAAAAAGAAAGAAAGAAAACGGTGCTTAGCTTCTGCATCCTGGGAATCGCTAGGGTCCAAGCCCAGCAGCTGTGGCACCAGTCACCACACCAGGAAAGCCCTGGCCTCTAGCTTCCTTGTCTTCACTCAGTCAACTACTCACATGCCCACTCATTCACCAACACGTACACAAAATTTTCCATACTCTCACTCACTCACACACTCACACTGGAACTCCCATATTCTGACTGACTTGGCTGCCATCGTCCCGACCATTCTCTTTGGATCACTCATAATTGCTCAGTACACTCCATAATTTCCTTTTTGTATGCCTTTGATAATATTTTAAAACTCTCGTTCTGCACACTAATAAAAATCTTATCACTCATACATACTTTACCTTAAATGCTCTCTTTTATGATATCTTTTTTATCTTCAGCTAGAAATTAACTTTCCTTCTTATGAATTAAAATAAGTCTTCATTTACTCCTATCTTACAACACTTAATATGTCATGCCTTTTATTATTACTCTTATTGGAAGCAATGTTATAAAGTAGAAGAAACAAGAGTTTTGAAGCTAGACAGCCTTGAATCAAATCCTAGTTATGTTATTTACTACCTGAGTGACTACATGCAACTTTTATAACCTCTCTAAAGTTTGTTGTTCGGGGAGATCATTATATATCTTATACAGTGATTCTGTGAGGATTACATACTATTGACACATACAAACCCAAGAAAACTATGTACAGAATAAACACTCAATAAATGTTATTTTATTCTCCACCTTTTAATTTTATTGTATTGATTGTGATCTTATTATGTCACCTATATGTGATTCCTCATAGCATAGGGAGCCAGCGCTTTACTTTCCCTCAGTTGTATCCAGGTATTTCATGTACTCATGTCTAAATATTTTGCCCTGGCTATTTGTAACTTTGGGTACAGATTATAATTGCCTAGTAATACTTTTTTATTTGTACATCAATACCTGGGCTCCACAGCAGACAAATAAATCATCATTTATGGACGTAAGACCCTTTTTTACTAAGCTTCCCAAGTAATTTTATAGAAAAGTTGAGAACTGCTCTCTATAGAATCTAAAACACAAAGTTTCATGCATTTCAAACATTCAGCAAACATTTGTTAAATGAAACTAGCTTTCATCTCATAAATAAGCCAGTCATATCACTGCATTTTGAAATTGCATTTTTAGCCTAGTATATTAGCCAACTTATTCTAAACTTTAGTCATATTCTTAGGGTTTTGGTAATATTTGAATTAAAATTTCAAATATTCAAGTCCATTCTCACAATACAATTTGCTACCATCAATAATATAAAAACTACTGTGGCTCACTCTCCGAAAGTGCTTTTCAAAGGAAAGGAAGGTGACATTTTTGAACAATGTCAACTTTATATTTCTGTAAATACTTTTCCAAATAAGCTAATTTGGGTGCATGAAAACCTGAATACATTTTCATTTACATATTTATAGATGACACTTTGAGTATTACAGACACTTCCATACTATTTCTGTCTTTTATTAATTTATTTTATTTATTTAATTTTTTTTTTAAAGATGTGAGGTACTATTCAGGGTTAGGCATACAAATGTTCATTATGTAGGTACCTTTGTTGACGAGGTGTGCTCCCCTACTCCCCTGACAGTTTTCAATTACTGACAATCCCAACACCCTCCAGCAGTTTCCCACTACTGCCTGTCACTTTCTTATAGTATAATGATAGTTGTTCAAGGTCTGCTTATGAGTGATAACAAAACCCACAGTTTATGGAATCTTCTCTATGGAACATACTAGCATTTGTGCCAATTTTTCCTTTTCTAAAAACTTCTCCAATGTATATTTCTCAGAAATCTGAGAAATAGGTTAAAAGAAATCTAGAGTATGAAAGATAAAATGAGATCATAAGCATGAAATAATTTAATTGTCACATGTATCATAATTCTATCTGGCAGATACACTATTCACTGATGTCATATATACAAAGGTCTATGCATTACAGTTTTCATAAATTACTTTCAATCAATTAAAAGAATTAGCATGTGTTATAGTAGATCAGTATTCTAGTCATCTGTTACATTTAGGGCTTTATAAACACACAGCAATGAATTCACAAGATAGATGTTTTAGGTTTTAAGTGTGGTACTTAACAAAAATCATTTGTTTTAATGCTAAGATGAATTCTAAATAATGTACTTGTCTTCATTACATAAAACTTTGCTCAAAGTAAAATGCAATTGAGCATAAATTCCATGTTTACCACATTTTTCCCTTAATTTTAGAAAAAAACTTCTCTTATAATTTTCGTTTTGCAAGTAAAACTAATATGGATTTCATGTCTCATCAGAATCACCTGAAAATAATACAAAACCAAAGGAAAAACTGGAGACAAGTAAATCATAAGGCATTGAGAGCAAGAGTGAAGGAGATTATACATTGGTGTTTAATATTTATTACTCAGGATATAGCTAACATAAAGTTTCTTTACATACAGGTGTCTGAGACCATCTTTTATCAGTTTTTCTTCTCTTTCTCTGGACTGCAGAACTATGGTGGAGAAAAGGTTGACACAGTTATTAAATCATCAGTACTACTAAGGGCCAAAAAAATTGTCTAAGGATTTTAATCCTTTCTTACATTTCTATAGGTCCCTTGTTTTGTCTGCATTCAAAATGCATCTTCATACCTCAGATCAAAGAAACTTTCTTCTTTTGTTGTGTTTAGGTATCTTATTTTCATATATGATGTATTAATTACTAGTGAGGGCCTAGATATTATGGCAATGTCTGATGTCAAATTAAAATTTCTCTAGCACTTTGACCTTCAGTTACTGCCCTTAAATAATAAAACCTCAGTTACTGCCCCTAAATAATAAAACCTCTTTTGTGTAGTGCAGTTGAGATTAGAGATAGGTATCAAAACCACAATGAAATACCACCTAACTCCAGTCATGATGGTCATCATTAAAAACTCACAAAATAACAGATACTAGAGAAGATGCAGAGAAAAAGGAACAGTTCTACAGTGTTGATGGGAGTGCAAACTAGTGCAAACTCTGTGGAAAACAGTGTGGCAATTTCTAAAAGATCTAAATATTGACCTTACATATGACCCAGCAATCCCCCTTCTGGGAATATACCCAAAGGAACTCAAATCATTCTATAAAAATGATACCTGCACACACATGTTTATTGCAGCACTATTCACAATAGCAAAAACATGGAACCAATCATGCTGCCCATCAAAAGTGGACTGGATAAAAAAATGTGTTACATATACATGATGAAATATTACACAGCCATACAAAAGAACAAATTTATGCAGCAATGTGGATGGATTTAGAGTCTATCATACTCAGTTATCTATCACAGAAACAAAGAACAGAGCACCATATGTTCTCACTCATAAGTGGACCCTAAACATTTATCATAATAATACATGAAAGAGATTGGCAGTAGTGGATTACTGCCAGGAGGGTGGGCATATAACATTAATAAGGGCCCCTAATTCCAAACCAGGTTAAGTGAGAACCAACGGGAAGCCCAAACTTCACCTGAACAATGATCACTTATTTATCTAACCCTGAATTGTACTCCACATCTTTAAAATTAAAAATGTAAAAATGACAAAATAATAAAAATAAAAAATAAATCTCTATTGAATTTATGCTACTAAACATTTCTTAATTTTATTTGTTACAGCCTAGTTTTCCATACCAAATATACAAGCCCAGATACTCTTTTTTGTCCTCATTTTCAGATGTGACACTCTTTTAGGAAGAAACTCAAAGAAACTATTTCCAGAAAAATTTGTGTATATACCAGAATGTCAATTTTTAAATTTACAATGGGAGATACCTTTGCTTAGTGGTAACAAGAAAATGTATATGAAATCAAAGTAATTGGAAAACTGCATTAGGTACTTAGAGATTTGCTAACAAGGATCCTAAAATAGCAAGCCTTGAGAAGTATAAAGTCTAGATCATAAGAGAGACTTATAATTTATTCATGACCTGTAATTTCAGAGATATAATATTTAGTGAGCAGAAAATTTGTGTTCACCAGATATAGTGTCTACCTTAATTGATTTATGCTCAATAATGAGACTAAATTCTTACTATTTTATCATATTTTGTATAGACTTTTGGTAAATTATGCTCAACTATGAGAATACATTTTGTTCAGAGTACACTAATATTGAGTAAGTTTTAGGTTTAGTCACATTCTAGATCTCAAGAAACAAGCTAGTCACCTTGATTTTAGGAGATACACTATCTTCTAATAATCACAAGTATATATTGTCCTGTAAGGTGAATGACTTCTGAAATTACAAATCTCATTCATTGTCTGTTTTACTAATCTTGCCCAAGAAAGAAATTTAATATTCAAGTTCATGAGGTACTTATGAACCCCTTACTTCACTCAGGAACGTTGACACATAGCTTTTTGACTCTAGAAAACTAGGACTTCCCAGTTGTACACCAGTAAGTTTTTGTTTTTAACAAATATATACAAAGAAAGTCAAATATTTAATTACAAATGATTTACTTGATTAAACTAATCAAAGATGACACAAACAAGTGGAAAAATATCACATGGTCATGAATTGGAAGAATCAACATTGTGAAGATGACAATCTTACCTAAGGCAATCTACAAATTCAATGCAATACCCATCAAATTACCAGCAACATTCTTCTCAGAACTGAAAAAAACAACACAGGAATTCATATGGAAACACAAACGTCCAAGAATAACCAGAACAATCCTCAGCAAAAAAAAAACAAAGCATGTGGTATCACATTACCAGACTTCAAACTTTACTGTAAAGCTACAATAATCAAAACAGCTTGGTATTGGTACAGGAATAGGCATATAGATCAATG
>NW_007249896.1:123942-131434 GCF_000164805.1 Carlito syrichta | reverse complement strand
GTTCAACCTCACTAATCATCAGGGAGATGCAAATCAAAACCACACTGAGATACCACCTAACTCCAGTCAGAATGGCAATTATCAACAACTCAAAAAATAACAGCTGCTGGAGAGGGTGTACCAAAAAGGGAACACTTCTACACTGTTGGTGGAAATGTAAACTAGTTCAACCTCTGTGGAAAGCAGTGTGGCGATTCCTAAAAGCTCTAAAAATTGACCTTCCATATGACCCCGCATTCCCCCTATTGGGAATATACCCAGAAGACCTCAAATCACTCTATGAAAAAGATACTTGCACACGTATGTTTATCTCAGTGTTGTTCACAATAGCAAGAACCTGGAAACAACCATGCTGCCCATCTAAAGACGACTGGATTAAAAAAATGTGGTACATATACACGATGGAATACGACGCAGCCATAAAAAAGAACAAAATCATGAATTTCGCAGCAACCTGGATGGAACTAGAGTCTATAATACTGAGTGACCTCTCACAGAAACAAAGATTCGAGTATGCATGTTCTCACTCATATAATGGACCTTGAACATCCAATGTAATACTATAAGAGAATGACTGATGGTATTGGGAAACTATGGGGGGGGATGGGATTGACAGTCGCAAATATCTGTCTGGGGATGGGGAAACACCTCTTATCAACAGGTTGCCTGAATGAAATGTAATTGTACACCTAACCCTTAACTGTACCCCACAAAATCATAATAAAAAATATTGATTTAAAAAAACTAATAAAGTTCAAATAAGCAAAAACTACAATTTCAAAAATATGTACGATGTGCCTAAAAGCCTCTCTATTTTTTTCCTTAATAGTTCACACTCAGCTATTAGCATCTAAGTGTTTAAATATATTGATTTATTTCTTACTAAATCAAATAATGACTCATCCATTTTTATTTTTGTTGTTTTTTAAAATTATTTTAATTATTTATTTTCATGATAGCCATTATCTGTATTTATTGATCTTTATTCATGAGTTGCAGTCTCTCTAGAGAAGTATTATTTTATAACAGTTTCTTAATTTGCTGTGAAAACATTTTTCTTTTCATCTTTTTCTCAGTGATGATAATATTTTATACTTTGCCTGCTTCAGCTATTTCCAATGATCCTCTTCCCAGCTATCTTTAAGAGCAAAATTCAACAGCCGGATTATTTAAAGGACCCAGATCATCTTTTTATCAAGCTAAATATAAAAGGTAAGCTTTTTAACTGAGTATGTATATGTCAATCATCCAAAAATTTCCTCCCATATCAAAATGCTATGCAATTCTAGAAAACAATGTTTGAAATAATCTACATAAAAGGATTTGAAATATATAAGGACAATTGAGCTTAATTATAAGTTTCAAAGTGAAACAAAGTTACTCAGCTGCTAAATGGAACCAAAGTGAAAAGGAGAAATATGAGTATTCATAAATATATTAAGCTGGGATCAGACCTATATACTCTTCCATCCTACTGAACTAGAATCAAGCATGAATGCAAGCTACTCTCCAAATTAACATGAACCAATCCAATCTTTTACTTGACTTTGATCTCTAGGAACAATACAAAAGATTTCCAAGCCGGGCTTGGTGGCTCAGCCTGTAATCCCGCGCCTTTGGGAGGCTGAGGTGAGTGGATTGCCTGAGCCCGCGGGTTCGAGACCTGCCTGGGCAGCGAGACCTCATCTCTACAATAAATCAAAAAATTAGCCGGGCGTGGTAGCGTGCGCCTGTAATTCTGGCTACTCGGAACGCTGAGACGGAAGGATCGCTGGAGCCCAGCAGGCAAGGCTGCGGTGGCCGGGAGCAGCCACTGCACTCCAGTCTGGGCAACCGAGTGAAACTTCAACTCAAAAACAAAAACAAAAAAAACCAAAAAAAAAACCAAAAGATTTCCAGAGAGGCACGTAAGTTAACATTTTTAAAAAATTAACTCATTTTCAATTCAAATATTAGAAATAAAAATCATGTGCTAAATAGAGTGTATGATTAGCTTCTTCCTCTTTATACTCCTGTACTCTCTAATAAGTTTTTATCTGTTCCTACATTCATAAAATATGCAGCTGCAGCTCTTTTGTGATACATTTCTCAACATTTATAGCATCCTTGATTTTTGTAACTACCTTTATATTTCAACGTTTAAAAACAATTTTCTTCCCAATTTTGGTTACTGGTCCCCAATTACTGTGTTGCTGGTTTATATGCATTAATAAAATATGATTCAATGTTACTAACCTTTGAAAATCAGCTTTTATAAAATGCTCAATTAAATTAATACTCTTGAAGTTGAATTTTTCTCTAATTATAGTCATTTTTAATTATCTCTAATGCTGCTCTTTAAAAAGTCATATTTAAGTATGAATTGAATAACATGTATTAATTAAATTCAAACACAAAGAAAATTTTTGCCTTCTCACATTCTAATGAATTGAGTCCATTGTGCTTTAACACCAACACCTCACATGTTATGCCAAGGAAAAATCCTCAATGTTTCTCACTCAGCCTAAAACACAAATGATTTACCTCCTAGCTGTTCAGCATGATGCTAGTCCAACTCATATAAAACTTCATAAAACAGAAAAAGAAGAAAAGTCTCATGTTAAGACTCTTTGCTCTTTATTTTTCAAGTGCAAAGCATTGTAGTGTAGTGAATATGTGTGTGGGTTTGAGTTCTGGCTATGATACTTAAGACTCTAATACCCTGAGCCTCAGTTTCCTCATATATAAATATGGTAATAATAATAATACCTGCTTTATAATGTCATTATAATTAAATGAACCAATATATGTACAAATTTATAATAGTATATAGTATGAGTTCAGCAAATGATACATAGTATCATATACTTTTCTCCATATTTTTCACAAACTCCTAAATCCAGCAACAAGAAATGAAGCTGGTTGCTAAGCTATAGCGCCATGCTTGAAATCTCATGAGTACATCTTCTTTCACCTTGCAACAGCCTCACAGGAAAGAAAAAATATTTGAGGTCAATACAATGTCTATTTTAAAACTAAAGATAAGGTCTCATAAGTGTAGCTACTCATCCAAATTACAAACATTTTATGGACATTGTTATATTTATTTAATGCATTATATTTTCAAATCACCTGATCAAGATGACTGCAAAATAAAATAAGTTAGAATTTTAACAAACTTCAGATGCATACAGGCACACATTAAGGATGCTATCAAATCATTTTAATATACAAATGCCATGCCCTATTGGTGGAAAATGGGCAGTTAATTATAAATAGTATGTTTATATATTTTAAAATAAGTTACCAAAAAATAACTGTTAGGAAGTAAAAAATGTATTTTCATCCTCCATAACATTGCACAATGCCATGTTGCTTTATTATCATCCCTCGCTTACCACCCACAATCAATATATATACACAAAAATCTTAAGCCTTTTTATAAAGGCAATATAGCATGGTGATTAAAAGTCAATGTTTTGGTCCCAGATAACCAGAGTCTGAATTCTGATTCTACCCATTTATCAAATATTTTATTTTTGGCAAATTAATTTATTTTAAATTTAATTGTCTAACTTCTGAAAAGAAATAACAGGAACAATGCACACTGAATCCATGATCATGGGGTGTTTTCCCATTTGTCTGTGTCCTCTGCAATTACTGTCATCAGTGTTTTGTAGCCTTTGTCAAGATCCTTCACTCCCTTGGTTAAATATACTTTTAGATACTTTATCTCTTGTAAACGAAATTGCATTCTTGACTTGATTCTCAGTTTATTCTCTATTGGTGTAAAAAAGTGCTGATTTATGTGTGTTGGTTCTGTATCCTGAAATTTTACCAGATTAATTTATCAAATCCAGAAATTTTGGGAAGGAGTCGTTTGGATTCTGTAGGCGTAAGATCATGCAGTCAGTATACGGAAATTATTTGATTTCTTCTTTTCCAATTTGGATATCTTTTATTTATTTGTTTATTTTTTCTTGCCTGATTGCTCTGACTAGACCTTCCAGTACTATGTCAAATAGGAGTGGTGAAAATGGATATTTTTCTCTTGCTCCAGTTCTAAGGGAAAATGTGTTTAACTTTTCTCTATTTAAGATGAAATTGGTTATGAGTTTGTCATATATGGCTTTTATTATTTTAAGGAATACTCCCTCTATGCCTATTTTCTGGGGGTTTTTATCATGAAGGAATGCTGGATTTGTGTGTGTGTGTGTGTGTGTGTGTTTGTGTGTGTTGGAATCTCACTCTGTCACCCAGACTGGAGTGCAGTGGCATGCTCCTGGTCACCGCAGCCTCGACCTGCTGGGCTCCGGCGATCCTTCCGCCTCAGCCTTCCGAGTAGCAGGAACTACAGGCACGCCCTACCACGCCTGGCTAATTTTTTATTTATTGTAGGGACAAGGTCTTGCCAATTTGCCGGGCGGGTCTCGAACCTGTGGACTCAGGCAATCCACTCACCTCATCCTCCCAAAGCGCTGAGATTACAGGCTGAGCCACCAAGCCCGGCCAGGAATGCAGGATTTAACAAATGCCTTTCTTCATCTAAGGAGATAATCATATTCCTTTTGTTTTTAATTATGTTTATGTAGTGGATCATGTTTATTAACTTGTACATGTTGAACCACCTTTGCATCCCTGGGATCGAGTCCACTTGGACGTGGTGTATTTTATGTACTGTAGATTTTAGTTTGTCAGTATTATGTAGAGAATTTTTGTATCTATGTTTATAAGGGATACTGGTCTATAGTTTTCTGTCTTTGTTTTGTCTTTCCTGGCTTTGGTGTCAGAGTAATACTGGCCTCATCGAATAAGTTTGTGAGGATTCGCTCCTCTTCAATCTTGTGGAATTGCTTCAATAAAATTTTTGCCATTTTTTTTATTTGTATATCTGGTAGAATTAAGCTGTGAGTCCATCAGGTCCTGGACATTTTTCTATTGGAAGACTTATAATTACAATTTCAGTATTGCCAATTGTTGCTGGTCTGTTCAGCCTTTCTATTTCTTTTTGATTAAAGGTTGGGGTGGGGTTGAATATTTCCAATAATTTATCTACTTTCCCTAGATTGCCTAGTTTGCTTGCATAAAGGTGTTCATAATAATCTTGGATTATCTTTTTCATTTCTGTCACATCAATTGTAATATCTGAAATAATAAAAGTTCTCAAAGAAATCTTGGGAAAACTTTTCTGGATATCAACCTAGGCAAATCATTTATGTCTGAAGTCCCCAAACAAAATTAAATAAGTGGAACTTAATTGAACCTAAACGTTTCTGCACAGTAAAAGGAATACTCAATGGTGCAAACAACAACCTAGAGAATGAGAGAAAATATTCACAATCTATACATCTGACAAAGGATTTATACTCAGAATCCACAAAGAACTGACACAAATCAAGAAAAGAAGCAAATAACCCCATTAAAAAGTGGGAAAGGCCGGGCTCGGTGGCTCAGCCTGTAATCCCAGCACTTTGGGAGACCGAGGCGAGTGGATTGCCTGAGCCCGCGGGTTCAAGACCTGTTCGGGCAACTTAGCGAGACCTCGTCTCTACAATAAATCAAAAACTAGCCAGGTGTGGTAGCCCATGCCTGTAGTTCTAGCAGGTTGAGGCTGCAGTGACCAGAAGCGTGCCACTGCACTCCAGTCTGGGTGACAGAGTGAGACTTCAACTCAAAAAAAATTTTAAAAAGTGGGAAAATGACATGAACAGACATCTCTCAAAAGAAGATATACAAATGGCCAAGAAACATGAAAAAATGCTCAGCATCATTAATCATCAGGATAATGCAAATCAAAATCACAATTTAATATCACCTTTAGTGAGTCAGAATGCCCATCATTAAAACAATAAAAAAAAAATAGGTGCTGGCATGGATGCAGAGAAAAAGGAATGCTTATACACTGCTTGTGGAATTGAAAATTGGTACAACCTCTATGGAAATTGATACAGAGATTTCTCAAATAACTAAAAGTAAATTTGCCATTTGCTCCAGCAATTTCACTACTAGGTATCTAGCCAAAGGAACAGAGATTGTTATATAAAAAAGACACCTATAGCCGGGCTCAGTGGCTCAGCCTGTAATCCCGCTCTTTGGGAGGCCGAGGTGAGTGAATTACCTGAACCCGCAGGTTCAAGACCCTCCTGGGCAACTTGGCCAGATCTCATCCCTACAATAAATAAATAAATTTAAAAATTAGCTGGGCGTGGTAGCGCGCGCCTGTAGTTCCCACTACTTGGAAGGCTGAGGCAGAAGGATCGCCGGAGCCCAGCAGGTCGAGGCTGCGTGGCCAGGAGCGTGCCCCTGCACTCCACTCTGGGTGACAGAGTGAGACTCCAACTCAAAAAATAAAAAATAAAATAAAATAAAAAGACACCCGCACATGCAAGTTCATCTCAGCACAATTTACAATTGCAAAGATGTGGAATCAATCTAAATGCCGATCAACTGATCAGCGGATACGAAAATGTGGCATATATACACTGGAATGCTATGCAGCTATCAAAAAGAATGAAATAATGTCTTTTGTATCAACATGGATGGGACTGGAGAATATCATCCTAAGTGAAATAACTCAGGAACAGAAAACCAAACATGGCATGTTCTCACTTATAATTGAGTGCCAAACCAAGGATCCACAAAGACATTGAGAATGATATAATGGACACTGGAGATTCAGAAGTTTAAGGATAAAACAATCACCAGTCGGGTACATTGTGCACAGATAGGAGTGGATGATACAAATAAAACCCAGTCCAAAAAATATTTTAGGCCCTAAGGTTGTTGAAATAAAAATAATAAACAAACAAATAATTAAATAAATAAAACACGCTGAAAATTATGAGATTATTATATATTATTACATATTATAATTAGTACATCTAAAAAGTTTAGTGCAGAATAGTCACTACAACAAAAACCCCATAACAGTAAACAATTAATATTCATATTTCTTAGAAAACATGTGGCACAACAAAAGAGGTTGCAACATTTTTCTTTTTAAATTTTGATTATGTGGAATAAATTTTAGAAGAATAGCTCTTCTATCTTCTTGACACATGGCTACATTTTACATACTTTTATATCTACCATTACTGGTGCAATAAAAATTTTAAAAAAATTAGTTGTGTTCCTGCTGTAATATTATATATTTGGCATTAATGCAAAGAAATATTTGTAGCCTACATTTTCAGACTTCTCAATAATTTTTAAAGTTAAAATGTGAAATATATTTTGTATATCTGAGTAGGTTAACTATTTTATCCCACTCTCTTAAAGCAAATTTTAAAAAATTCCATTTATAATTGTACCTGCCGGGCTCGGTGGCTCAGCCTGTAATCCCGCACCTTTGGGAGGCTGAGGTGAGTGGATTGCCTGAGCCCGCGGGTTCGAGACCCGCCTAGGCAGAGAGTCCTCATCTCTACAATAAATCAAAATATCAGCGGGTCGTGGAAGCGCGTGCCTGTAATTCCGGCTACTTGGAAGGCTGAGGTGGAAGGATCGCCGGAGCCCA
>NW_007249896.1:63194-123922 GCF_000164805.1 Carlito syrichta | reverse complement strand
GTCGAGGCTGCGGTGGCCAGGAGCGGCCACTGCACTCCAGTCTGGGTAACAAAGTGAGACTCCAACTCAAAAAAAAAAAAAAAAAATTGCACCCAACTGAAATCATCAGACTCCAAGATTTCCTATGAAGTTACTCTAATCAAAGCAGTGTTATATTGGGGGAGAAAGACAAAAATGAATCAATAAAATGGAATTAAGAACCCAGAAATAGAGCCAAATAAATATAGTCTGTTTACCTTTCACAAAGAAAACAAAGAAAATACAATAGATACAAAAATACAAAAGATAGTTTTTTTTAACAAATGGTGCTTGAACAGCTGACTATTCACATGCAGAAAAATGAACTGACACACAGAATGTATTCCTTTTATAAAAATTATCTTAAGCAAAGATTTGAAAATAAATCACAAAGCTATAAATATTTCAAAGATAACATAAAAGAAAATCTAGATGACTGCTATTTTAGTTATGACTTTTTAGATACAACACCAAAGGAATAATTCATAATATAAAAATTTGATAAGTTAAGTATTACTAAAATTAAAAGCTTCTCCCCTCCAAAACTTTGCCAGAAGAAAGAAAAGACAATCAGCACTGAGAGAAAATATTTGTAGAAGATTCAGATGATAAAATATTGTTATTCAAAATACATGAAGAACTCTTAAAACCCAACAATAAGAAAACACACAAATTTTGAAAATGGACCAAAGACTTTAACAGACATCTCACCAAAAAAGATATTCAGATGGCAAAGAGACATATGAAAAAAAGTTCCACATTGCATACCATCAGGAAAATTAATATTTTAATAAGATGCCACTATACACCTACTATAATGGCAAAATTCAGAACATACTACCAAATGTTGATATGGAGGATGTAGAACAACAGGAATTCTCATTAATTGCTGTGCGAATGCAAAATGGTATAAACCCTTTAAAAGATAATGTGTCAGTTTCCAACAAAACTAAATATACTCTTACCATGTGACCCATCATTCATACTTGTTGATATTCACTCAAAGCAATCGAAAATTTGCATTCACACAAAAATATGCACATAGATGTTTATAGCAGTTTTATTCATAATTGTCAAAATTTTGAAGAAATAAAGATATCCTTCAGTAGATGAATGGATTAAGAACGGTAGCACATTCAGGCAATGAATTATAATTAAGTGCTAAAAATAAGATATGGAGAGTGAAAACACATGAAAGGACCTTAAAAATATATATCACTAGGAGATAAATCAGTCTGAAAAGGATACATATTCTGTAATTCCAACTGTATGACATTTTGGAAAAGACAAAATAATGGAGACAAAAAAAGATTACTGGCTGTCAGTTATTGCGGATGGGGAGGAGAGACAGATAGGAGCAGCACAGATGATTTTGAGTGCAGTGAAACTATTCTGTATCATGCTATCATGGTGGATACACGTAATTTTACATTTCTGCAACTCTGTAGAGCGTGCAACACCAAGAATAATGTCTAATGTAAACTGTGGAGTTAATTAGTAGTGATGTGTGAACATAGGTTCAATAATTGTAACAAATGTTCCATTCTTGTGGAAAATGTTGATAATAGGAAAGACTTCATATGTGGGAAGGCAGGTAGTATAAGGAAAATCTCTCTACCTTCTGCTCAATTTTGCTTGAAACCTAAATTTGCTCTAAAATAGACTATTAATGTTATTAATAAAAATAATCAACAGATAAGTTTTAATATCTCCATTCCAGAGATATTGGCAATCAACATAGCAACAATTAGAAGTAAGTAGGGCTAAAAATTCACCTTTAATATATAGAAAAGGGATTCATACTACAGAAGGATTATATGACCTATTTAATGTCACACAGCTAAAATCCATTTGACTTCTCTGACTCAGGAGTGCGATATTAAAATGTCAGTTAACATTTTTTATTGAGTAGTTTTAACATAAGCACGTGATCAGTTTATATAAGAACAAATAAGGTGTTCTAAACTTTGCCTCTGGAAATATGGGAAGTCTAGAGGAGGTAAAAGATTTTAAAAACAGCTACTCTCAAGAACTTACAAGACAAAGAGCAGAAGCTACTTGTGTAAATTATAGGTATTACTCAGATATCAAAATGATGCTCCTAAACACTGCTTTCCAAATTATTCCTAAGAAATTAGCTTATACAAATATGCAAACTGAATTTTAAAGTTTTAAAAGTTGACTGATATTATACATGCCACAATATCCATAGTTTTTAATTTGCATAACTCAGTGGTTTTGAATATATTCCCATTGTGAATTATACAATCACCACCAATATATAATTTCAGAACATTTTCAGCATACCAAAATAAACTTTATACATACTGGCAGTTATCTTCCACTACACCTTGCCACAACTATTGCCAACTACAAATTGAAGTTTCTCTTTCATGTGGCTTTATGTATCTAGCTTTTTTCACGTCTGGACTACTGTTTTCAAGGTTTATGTTGTAGCATTTATTAGTACTTCATTTCTTTTTTTTTGCCAAATGACATAACATTATGTGAATAGACCTTGTTTTGTTTATATTCTCATCATTTGGTAGATATTTAGTTTGTTTCTAACTTTTGGCTATATGACTGACAGCGCTAGACATATCAAATACAAGTTTTTGTGTAAACTTATATTTTCCCTTCTCTTGGATATATAACAAAGAATGTAAGAGTGAAAGTGCTGGATAATATAGAAATTCTATGCTTAACATATTAAAGAATCACCAAACTTTCATAGCAGCTGCACAATTTTCATTTATTTTTATTTTAAAAACAAAGAGTACTTATGAGGATTGGTTACATAAATGCATTGCGTGAAGGCACAGTTTAGGCTTCTGGATGATCCTGCCTCCCCTTCATTGGGAAGCATGTTATTCAATGGGTGTTGTTTTCTCCTTTATACTTCCTCCTCTTTTCCACCCTCCCTTACCAGTGCCCTGTGTCTGTTGGACCCATGTTTGTGTCCAAAGGTACCCAGCGTTTCCAGCATTTAATACGTAGCTACTTATAAATGAGAACATGCATTTTTTTTTGTTTTTGTAATAATTCATATAGAATGTTGGTCTCCAGCTGCATTGATGTTGCTTCAAAGAACATGATTTCATTCTTTTTTTATGGCTGTGTAGTGTTCTATAATGTATATGTATCACATTTCTTTATCCAGTCCGCCATCAGTGGGCATCTTGGTTTCATGTTGTTTTTTGTTTTTTCAATTTGGTTAGTGCTGTAATAAATATAACAAGTGCAGGTGTCTTTTGGTAGAATTATTCATGCTATTTTTGACACATTCCCAGGAGTGGGATTACTGCATCAAATGAGAGCGTTATTTTTCTTTGGGAAATCTCCAGACTGCTTTCCACAAGGGATTAACTAGCTTACATTCTCACCAACAGTGTACGAGTGTTCCCTTTGATCCACATTCTCACCAACATTTGTTGTTTTTCTGACATTTTTTATTTTTTATAAAGATGTGGGATACAAGTCAGGGTTAGTGACTTCTTAATAATAGCCATCCTGACCAGTGGGAAATAGTATCATATTGTAGTTTTGATTTGCATTTCTTTGATGATTAGGGGTGATGAACATTTCTTCATATGTCTGTTGGTTGCTTATATGTCTTTCTTTTAAAAGTGTCTGTTCATGTCTTTTACCCACTTTTTAATGAGGTTATTTTTTGTTTTCTTCCTGTTAATTCACTTGAGTTTTTCAAACATTCTGGATATTAGTAGACCTTTGTCAGAAGCTTAGTTTGCAAATATTGTGTCCCATTCTGTGGGTTTTCTCTTTACTCTTTGAAGGTTTATTTTTTTTGTGCAGCTATGCCATTTAAAATTGTCACCAGCAATGCACAAGAGTTCCAATTTCTTTCCATTCCTAATCAATACCTGTTCTTGTGTTAACTTTTATTTATATAGCCATGTTAATGGGTATGAATTGTTAACTCAATGTTGTTCAATTTGCAGTTTCCTAATGACATTAAACATATTTCATGTGTTTATTAGATATTTGTATAACTCATTTGAAAAAATACCTATTCAGATAGTTTTTTTTCTATTTTAACTGTGTTACTTGAACTTTGATTGTTGAGTTTTAAACATTCTTTGTATAATTTGCAAGACAGAATCACTCTCAGAGATATGATCTGGAAATTTTTTTCTCATCCATTGTACTGTATTTTTGCCTTCTTGATGTGGCCCTTTAGGATGCAAAAGTTTATAATGTCAGAGTCAATCCAGCAAGAGAATATAACAAGAGTGAATGCATGCACACAGCACAGAAGCAATATAACATATATAACAAACATTAATATACCTAAAATGTAAGATCGACTTCAATGCAATAATATTAAGGGTCTTCAATATCTCAATTTTATCAATGGAAAGATCATCCAGAAAGAAAGTCAACAAGGGAACATTGGAGTTAAACTGCACTCTAGCCCAAATGAACCTAAAAGCCCTTGCAAAACATTCCATACAACAATGAAGAATAAATAATTTTCTCAGAAAAACATGGAACAATCTTTAAGGTAGACCATAAGTTGAGTCACAGTACAAATCTTAAAAAGTGAAAAAAACAAAAAAGCAAAATCATATCAAGTTTTTAAAATTGTTTTAATATTTCTTTTTTATCTTAAAGATGTGGGGTACAATTCAGGATTAGGTATATAAGTGATCATTTTACAGCTAAACTTTGACTTTCTCTTTGGTCAACACTTCACCTGGTTTGAGATCATGTACCCTTATCGATGCTATGTACCATCCTCTCCTATGGCAGTTTCCCGCTACTGCCAATCCCTTTGTAATATTATTATGATAAACGTTCAAGGTCTTTTTATGAATGAGTATGTGTAGTACTCAGTTATTTGTTTTTGTGATGGATCACTGAGTATTATAGACTCTAAATTCATCCAAGTATCTGCAAAGTTCATTTTTTTTCCTTCTTAATAGTTATGTAGTATTTCATTGTGTATATATACCACATTTTGAAAAATTCAGTCCAGATTTGATGGGCAGCATGGTTGGTTCCATGTTTTTGCTATTGTGAATAGCACTGCAATAAACACACATGTGCAGGTATCTTTTTATCTAATGATTTGGGTTCCTCTGGATGTATTCCCAGAAGGGGGAGGTGCTGAGTTGTATGGAAGGTGGATTTTTAGATCTTTTAGACATCACCACAGTTTTCCACAGTGGTTGTACTAGTTTAAACTCCCACCAACACTGTAGAAGTGTTGCCTTTTTCCCACATCTTCCTCAGCATCTGTTGATTTTGAGTTATTAATAATGGCCATCCTGACTGGAGTTAAGTGGTGTCTCAGTATGGTTTTAATTTGCATTTCTTTGGTGATTATTAGTAAGGTTGGTCATTTTTTCACATATCTGCTAGCTGCTCATATATCTTCTATTGAGAAATGTCTATTCATATATTTTGTCCACTTTTTAATAGGGCTATTTTTCTTTTCCTTTTGGCATGTTTGAGTTTCTTGTAGATCCTGGATGTTAAGACTTTGTCAGGTATACAGTTGGGAAATATTTTTTCCCATTCTGTGGGCTATCTCCTTGCTCTCTTGATGGTTTCTTTTCTTTTCTTTTTTTTTTTTTGCAGAAGCTTTTCAGTCTGATGAGGCCCCATTTGTGTATCTTATCTTTATGAAATGGGCATTTGTGATTTTTGTCAGGAATTTGTGACTATGCAAAGTTTTGTAAGCATGTCTCCTGAATTTTTAAAGATTTTTATAGTTTGAGGTTTTACACTTAGGTCTTTGATTCATTTAGAGTTGATTTTTGTGTATGGTGATAGATAGGGGTCCTGTTTTAATCTTCTGCATGTGGTCAGCCAGTTTTCCCTGCATCATTTTCTGAATAGGTTCTCCTCTTCCCAGTGGTTGTTGGTGGAGACTTCGTCAAAGATATGTTGATTGAGAAATTTAGGTTTGGCTTCCAGGATCTCCATCCTGTTCCATTGGTCTATATTCCTGTTCTTATACCAATACCAGGCTGTTTTGATTATTGTAGTCTTATAGTAAAGTTTACCTCTGAAAGTGTGACTTGTCCTTCTTTGTTTCATTCGCTAAGGATTGTTTTGGCTATCTGTGATCTTTTATGTTTCCATATGAATTTCTGTATTGCCATTTCCAGGTCTGAGAAGAATGGTGATGGTAATTTAACGGGCATTGCATTAAATTTGTAGATTACCTTTGCTAGGACGGACATCTTAACAATGTTGATTCTTCCAACCATGAGCATGCAACATTTTTCCATTTGTTTGTGCCATCTTTGAGTTCTTTAACCAGTCTTGGTAGTTTTCATCGTAAAGGTCTTTCACCTCTCTGATCAGGAAGAAGCCGGGATGTTTCATTTTTTCTTAGGCTATGTGAATGGGATTGTGCTTTTTATGTGGTTCTCTGCCTGCTTTTTGTTAGTGTATAAGAATGCAGCTGTCTTTTGCATATTTATTTTGAGCTCTGAGACTTTGCCAAAGTCGTTTATCACTGCAAGAAAGTTTTTGACAGATTCTCTTGAGTTTTCAACGTATAGGATCATATCATCAGCAAATAGGGATAGTTTAACTTCCTCTTTTCCTATTTGGATACCCTTGATTTTCTTCTCTTTTCTGAATGCTCTAGAGAGAATTTCCAATACTCTATTGAACAGGATGGGTGAGAGTGGGCAGTCTTGTCTTGTACCAGTTTTCAGGGGAAACACTTCCAGTTTCTGTCCATTTAACACTATGTTGGCTGTGAGTTTATCATAGATGGCTCTTACTATTTTGAGGTATATTCCCTCTATGCCTAGGTGTTCAAGAGTTTTTATCAAGAAGAGAAGGTGGATTTTAATAACAAACTTTTTCTGTATCTAATGATATAATTATGTGGTTTTTGTTTACACATCTGTTATTATCTTTAATTACATTTATGGTCTTGTAAATGTTGAACTAGCCCTTCATCACAGGGATGCAGTCTACTTGCTAATGGTGGATGATTTTTAAAAAGTGCTGTTGGATACAATTTGGTGGAAACTTGTTGAGAATTTTGGCATCTATGTTCATCCGGGATATTGGCCTGTAATTTTCATTCTCTGTTGGATCTTTACCCAGTTTGGGTATCAATGTGATGTTAGATTCATAAAATGATTGAGGAGAGTTCCATCTTACTCAATTGCCTGGGATACTTTCAATAGGATTGGCATCAGCTCCTCCTTATATGTTTTGTATAATTCTACTGGAAAGTCATCTGGTCCAGGGCTTTTATTTTTTGCAGGTAGTTTTCTTATCACAGAGTCAATTTCCTGTGTTGTTATTGATCTAGTTAGGGTCTCAATTTCTTGTTGTTTCAAACTTGGGAGGTTGTGAGATGTCAGAAAGTTCTCCATTTTATATAGATTTTTTAGTTTGTTTTCATACAGGTATGTATATTAATCTCTGATAATTTTTGTGTTTCTTCAGGGTCAGTTGAGACTTGATCTTTTGCATTTCTGATTGTGTTTATTTTGGCTTTTGCTCTATTTTTCTTGGGCAATCTAGCTAGGCGTTCATCAATCTTATTTATCCTTTCAAAGAATCAGCTTTTTATTTCTGTATTTTTTGTCTTCTGTATCCCATATTTGTGCTTCTACTTGGTTGATCTGAATTCTTCTGCTGATGTTAGGGTTTTGGAGATCTTGCCTTTCCAGCTCTCTTAGCTGATTTGTTAGAATGTTAACATGTGATCTTTCTATTTTCTTTATGTGTGTTCATAGAGATATAAATTCCCCTCTTATTACTGTTTTCATTGTATCCCAGATCTTTTGGTTGGATGTGTCTTTATTTTCATTTGTTTCCAGGAGTATTTTAATTTCTGTGCTGACCCAAGAGTTGTTCAGAATCATGCTGTTTAATGCCCATGTCTTTGTGTGTTTTGGATAAATTTTGTTGGTGTTGATATTTATTTTTATTCCACTGTGGTCTGAGAAAGTGCATGGGAGTATTTTGATCTTATGAAATTTGTTTATGCTTGATTTATAGCCACAGATATGACCAATCTTGAAGTGTGTTCCATATGGTGATGAGATGAATGGATATTCTGTGGCTGTTGAGTGGAGTTTTCTGTAGGAATATATTAAGTTCATTTGTTCAAGCATCATGTTGAGGTTCCAGATCTCTTTATTGATCTTTTGTCTTGACGATCTATATAGGGTTGTTAGTTGGGTATTTAAAGTCACAGCTATGATAGTGTTAGAATTAATATTTTAAAAATTCTCTTATTAGCTGTTTTATTAAAAGCTGGTGTGCCTGTGTTGGGTGCATATATGTTTAGGATGGATATTTCTTTTTGATGAATTGAACCTTCTATTGTTATATAGTGCCCTTCCTTATCTTTTAAAATTTTTGATAGCTTAAATTTGTGTCTGATATTATGAGCACAACCCCTACTATTTTGTGTTTCAGTCACCTGAAAATTTGTTTTTCATTCTATAACTTTGAGTCTGTGTGTGTCAATTATGGTAAGATGTGTCTACCGGAGGAAGCATATTGATGAGTTGTGGTTTTTTAAATCCTGTTTGCCATTCTATGTCTTTTCAGTGGTTCATTGAGTTCATTCACCTGCAGGTTAACTATTGAGATGTGAGAGTTTATCACTGTCTTGAGGTTCTTATAGAGTTTTTGTTGTAGTTGTTGTTTGTTTGCTTATTTGTTTGTTGTTTTCTTTTGATTTTTGATCGAAATATGTGTGTGTTTTCAGTTTTGCAATCACAATGCATTCTGTATTGGTTCTCTGTTTGCCTGTATTCTTGGGCATAGCATAGTCATTCTTTGTTTGCATTCTTCTGTGTTTAATATTTTCTTAAGTGTCTCTTGTAGAGCTTATCTGGAATCAGCATAGACTCTTAGGGATAGAATGTCTGGGAAGGACTTTAATTCTCTATCATTGATGAATCTTAGGTCAACTGGGTAGGAAATTCTTGGCTGAAATTACTTATTTTTGAGAACTTTGAAGACTCCAGTCTCTTCTAGTCTGTTGTGTTTCTGTAGAGAAGTCTGCTGCTCTTCTAACTGGTCTTCCCTGAGATGTAGTCTGACCTTTCTTTCTTGCTCCCTTTAGGATTATTTCTTGTATAATTACTTTGTGTAACAAATTGCAGTGTGTCTAGGAGATGGTCTTTTCATTTGGTGCCTTGCAGGGGTTCTCTGAATCTCTTGTATTTGGATGGTCACTTCTCTGATGAGATGCTGAAAGTTTTTTAGATAATCTCATGGAATATTTGTTCAAGGATGCTCTCATTCTCCTTTTCTACTTCAGAGATACCAATCAATTGTCAGTTCAATATAGACCACTTTCTTCCATCTTTTAAAGTTTCCTTTCTATGTTATTGCTGTTGATGCTATTTTTCTTTAGAAAGCAGGATTGATTGAGAGAAAAGCTCCCACAGTGGGAGGGGATTGAAGGGGTTACCCTCCTTTCTATGTTTTTAACAGTTTGGGTTATTTCCATATTTTGGTTTTCAAGTTCTGAGATTCTTTCTTCTGCCTGGTTTATTCTTCTTTCCATGCTTTTCAGTTTATTGTTTATTTCATTCTCTATAGCTTGCATATTAATAATTAAATATTTCATGTTTTCATCTTGCCTTTCTTGGTTCTTACTCATCTTTTCTAAATATCTCTTGAAATCTTTATTTGTAGTATGATAACAGTCCATCTGAGTGCTCTTCATTGTTTGATTTCTGAAGTCTGTATTCTCAGGCACTGTCATTTTTGGATTTTGGGAGTACCTGTGTTTCTTCTTTGATTTGTCTTCATTTATGATGTATTTTTCTTTTTCTCTTTACTTCCATTTCTCAGTGAGAGGGGGCATGCTTTTCACTTGTTTTTGGTCAACCCTCTATTCTTGCTTTGGTAAAGCCTCTGGATTTGTCAATTTTAAACCAGGTTGGGGGTGAGGAGTGGTGCTGTCCTTTTGCAGCTTTGAGATTTGAATAAGATGTGTTGCAGAGTAGATCACAATGTTCACTGACTAGGGTGTGGGCCCTGTGGGACTCATTTCCCACCCCCTCATAGTATGTTTATGCAATGGTTATGTATGTTTCTCCCTGGGTACACAATAACATATGGAAAGGAAATGAACTAAAAAAGAGAAGGCAGAAGAAAGAACAATGAAGATAGTGAAAAGGAGAATGGGAAACAAGCAAATCAACAACAGATAGACAAATAAACCTGTAAAGAAGCAACAAGAAAAGAAAAGTAGGGGAAAAAAAAACAAAAAAATAAAAACTGACAATATGAGACTTTCACATTCATATGTGTCCTCATATGAAAAAAACAAAAAGGAGAAGTTGCAGCCATAGACCTGCAAATGTTTAAGCAAGGAGATGGGGCACCTGGGTCTCCTCAGTTGGCCTGTCCCTCTGGGGATATTGTACCCAGGATATCCTCTTTGAGATTTCACATTTACCTCAGTGAGGTACTGGATTCACTCTTCAGTCTTAGGTACTAGTTTCACTGTTCATGTGGGCAGCCAGAGCTTGTCTCTGCTTGGGTACGAGGACAAATTAAATAGGGACCTCACTGCATATTGTCCTCCACCGGGACATGGCAGCTAGTTTCTCTGGTGCATTTTCTCTGCAATTCCTGCTTCTGATGTCTGATCTGGCTTTGGTGATGATTGGTGCTGACAGTGGGTGTTTCTCACCACTTTCTTCCAGGCTTGGTCACTAAAATGGTGCCTGCCTCTGGGCTGTGGATTGCACTGGGTACTGAGTTGCCTCATGGGGCAGCTGCCTTAGCAGGAGAGCTCATTTCACTTGTTCCTGCATCCCCACTCAGTCAAACACTTTAACACACACTTACTGATATACTTGCATGCACATTGGATCCTGCACTAGCTCATTTATTCAGACTGATGCAGTCCAACCAACTTTATCATCATCTTGGTCCAGGCCTCATATCTAGTATTTTTTAACTACAAAAAGATAAAATCAGAAATCAATAAAAAAGGAAACTATTAAGCTATATAAATTCATACAAATTAAACAACATATATATGAACAACAAATTAAACCATTAAAAAATTAAAAAGAAACTTTGAAAATTTTCTTGAGGCAAAAATAAAACACAGCATATCAAAACCTATGGTATACAACAAAATCAGTTTTAAGAGGAACATTTACAACAATAGAGTCCTACATAAGAAAAGTAAAAAGATCACACATAAACAGCATAAAATACACCTCAAGGAATTAAAAAAGCAGAAACAAACTAAACCCAAAATTAGTTGACAAAAAAATTAATATTAAGATCAGAACAGACTAAACAGAGAATCATGAGCCTTAGGACAGGGATGAGATAAGGAAATTAATTTTATTTCTGTCTACTTAGGATGTTGAGGTAGTGCAGGACACCCTGCCCTGTGGAGACAACAGTGCATTTCACCAGGAGCTCTCTTCACCATTCCCATACGGGCTGGTGACTGCACTATACATTGCTGTATTTGTAGGCAAGCCAGGTGGTCCAGCCTGCCTAGTTTTGCCTTCCCCCACCCAGAGGTTGAACACTAGTCCATGCATAGACCAGCATACCACCAAAAACAACAGAGAGCACCTCCCATTAGCCAAAGAATAAGCACACTCATCTGCTTCTGTCACAGTCAGCTCTCAGTAATAAGAATCACCTACTGTGCATTTCAACAATCCAATGCAAATGCCCAATCCAATAAAAATATGCTGACATAAGTGCACAATACTTGAGAACTAGATGAGCTTTCTAAGACTTCCATAATTCTGGTCTCACAGAAGGCAGTGGTTCTGCTCATATGTCCAGTATATTGCTATTAAAACCACCATGTGAGAAAGCCATAGCACAAAGGCTATTTATAGCTAAAAAAGTAATACAGTCTTGTTCTGCTGACAGTGCCTGAAATATTACTCAAAGGATAACACACAACATACGTTAAAGTCACACCATTAGAAGGTAAAAAAAAAAAAGTTTCTTCCAAATGCAAGTAAATTCAAAGATAAAATGTGACAATTTCTTCAGACACAAGCACAGACTCTGGAAATATGATAAAATTGAGTAATATGACATCCCCATAGAATAACACCAGCTCTGTAGCAGTAGATCCTAATCAAAATAAACATTTTGAAATTACAAATAAAGAATTCAAAAGATAATGCCAGGCTCGGTGGCTCAGCCCGTAATCCTGCACTTTGGGAGGCTGAGGTGAGTGGATTGCCTGAGCCCGTGGATTTGAGACCCGCCTGGGCAACTTGGCAAGACCTCCTCTCTACAATAAATCAAAAATCAGCTGGGCATGGTAGTGCACGCCTGTAGTTCCAGCTACTTGGAAGGCTGAGGCGGAATGATCGCCGGAGCCCAGCAGGTCGGGGCTGCAGCGGCTGGGAGCAGCCACTGCACTCTAGTCTGGGTGACAGAGTGAGACTCCAACTCAAAAAAATATATAGATAGATAGATAGATAGATTGAAGGAAAGTTTAATGAGAGTCAAGAGAAAATTGAAAGTAAATATATGGTAATCAAAAGATTCAAGATTTGAGTAAAAATTTTACTAAAGAGATAGACATTTGAAAAAATATAACTTCAGAAAAATAAAAATGAAATAATTACAAAAAGTGAAAGTTTGAAGTAAGCTACACCAAACAAAAGAAAGAAATTCAGAGCTAGAAGAGCGGTCCTTTGAATTAACCTAGGTAGACAAAAATAAAGAAAAAATATTTTTTTTAAATGAGCAAAGACTTTGAGAAATATAATATTATGTAGAGTGTTTAGACCTAGAAGTTATAGGTCTTACAGATGGAGAAGAATATAAAGTTTTAAAAAAGGTATAGAAAACATATTTGAGGGTATAATTCTGAAAAAAATTTCTGATTTTACTAGAGATTTACATATCTAGATACAAAAACCTCAAGAAACTCCTGGGAGTTAAGTTGCAAGATGAACATTAACAAAGCATGTAATTATCAACCTATCCTTAAACAAAATGAAGTAAAAAAATCCCCAAACCAGCAAGACAGAAGAATCCCTCCATCTCTGAAATAAATTTTATCAGACTAACAGAAAATGTCTCAAAAATCTTTATGAAACAAAAGAGATGGGTATTCTGTTTTCAGCTTCTTAAAGAAAAATAAAAGCCTGCCAATAATTTGGTTTCCTGATAAATCAAGCATTATAAATGAAGAAGAAATAAAGTCTTTATGAGAAAAGCAAACATTAAGTAAACTTATTACCACCAGACCAGTCCTATAAGAAATGCTCAGTTATAAACATGGAAATTAAAGGACAATACTCACTATCATAAAAACCCATGAAGGTTTAAAACTTACAGGACTGATAAAGCAATTACACAATTGTGATTGTAAACCAATTAGGTTGTAATTGACATTATAAAAGAAAGAAACCTCACATATCAATATTAACCTTGAATGTAAGTCAAGTAAATCAATTACTTAAAAGATATAAACTGGCAGAATGGAAGAAAAGCAAATATTCAACCATATACTGCTTAAAAGAAGCCCAAATGGTGAAGACATTTACAGACTCAAAGTAAAGGGATGGAAAATAATGTGCCACACAAACAGAAACAAAAATGAGCAGAAATATCCCACTTTTATCAGTAAAATACTCTTTAAGTAAACAATAGTAATACAAAAGACAAAAAAGGCATTCTATAATGATAAAGAGATCTATTCAAAAAGAAAATATAATAATCCTAAATATATAATCACCCAACACCAGAGTACCAAAATTGATAAAAACAAATACTGCTAGACCTAAGAAAACAGTACATATCAATACAACAAAAATAATAGAAAATTTCAGCTTCAACTTCACCACTGACAGCAGTAGACAGATTGTAGAGGAAGAAAATTTACAAAGAAACTTAAAACTTAAATTTCACTATAAAGCAAATGTACCTGAGACAGTTACAGAAAATTCTATGCAATAATTGCAGAATATACATTCTCATTTTCTGTGCATGAATTCCATAAAAATTGATAATATTCTGAGCTACATTTTTAAAATGCAGAAATCATAACAAGTATATTCCCTAAACACAGTAGAATAAAGCTAAAAATTAATACTGAATGGAATTCTCAAAACTATACAAATATATGGAAATTAAACAATATTCTCCTGAATGATCGTTGGGTCAATAATAAAATTAAGGGGAAAAGTTGTCAAAAATATATGACAAATGGAAATAAAGGCACAAAATACTAGAACTTCTGGGATACAGTCAAAACACTGATAAGAGGAAAATTTTATAGTGTTAAATGCCTACATAAAAATAAGCAAAATTTTATATTATCAAACTAACTTGAAGTCCCAAGAAACTAGAAAAACAAGGCCCAGCCATACACAAATCTATCAAAAGAAAATAAATAACTAATATTAAATCAGAACTAAATTAAAAATAAAAAGATATAATAAAAAATCAGAACAAAATTAAAAATAAAAATATTAAGCTGTCAACCATGTCTCATCTTCCACAACCCTAAGACTGGAATATACACCATTCTCTCTGAAACTAAGATTTCTCAATCAGTAAAGTATAAAGTCAAGACAATAAGAATAAAAAATTTTGCTGGTGGATCACTGCAGTAAAAATGAGTCATGCAATTCCAATTTATACCCCCTTATTCCTGAATATACAAATCCTGGCTATGAGAGAAACAGCACTGTACATTGGATGCTGATTCAGAGCATATGCACCAATGAATAACCTACCCCCAGTCCTGCTGGGGCTTTCATCTATCTGGTATAGGAACTGAGTCTTCAAAGGGCCATTCCATTTTTTTCTTATCAAGCCACCTGCTTGTGGGAAGCATAAGACAAACTAATTTCATGAACAAGATCCTACTGCCACATTTCTTTTTCTGTGAAGTGAGTTTCTTGATCAGAAGTTGTACTGTGTGTAATACCATGATAGCAGATATAAGGCATTCTGTAAATCCACAAATGATATTTTTGACAGAAGTATTGTTTTTAGGAAAGTCCAATCCAGATCTAGAGTGAACACATATTGCAAAATGCTGTCCTTTCTGTAATGAATGCAGTCAAATGGAAACAAACTGCCCTTAGTTAGCTGATAAATCACTCCAATAAATAGTGGTATGTTGGGAAATCAGTGTTGGTTGTTAATGTTGGCAGATTGTATAGTCAACTGTGGCTGTAGTAATGGCAGCCATGGTAAGTAGAAGTCCATGTTTCTAGGCCCATTAGAAACATCTATTCTTAGTCGGGCTCAATGGCTCAGCCTGTAATCCTGCGCCTTTGGGAGGCTGAGGTGAGTGGATTGACTGAGCCCCCGGGTTCGAGATCCGCCTGGGCAGCGAGACCTCATCTCTACAATAAATCAAAAAATTAGCCGGGCGTGGTAGCCCGTGCCTGTCGTTCAAGCTACTTGGAAGGCTGAGGTGAAGGATCGCCAGAGCCCAGCAGGTCGAGGCTGCGGAAAAAAAAAAAAAAAAAAAAAACTTCTATTCTTGCTACTATGGCAACTAATTTCATTAGTGATAACAGGAGTATCTGGGGAAAAATATCTGACTGATATCCACATGGTGGGCTATCTTGTCTTCATTAATTCTTTTGGCTAAGTTCATGTTCTAACGAATATTTCCATTGAGCACAAACATCGCCAGGGTTTTTGCTCATTCATAGATGTGTATCTACATATCTTTTCCCATAGTTTTTTTGCAACCAAATTTCCAATCATGCTGCTCCCACATCTTGTATTATACAGACAAACCATCACATATGGAGAAAATAATGATGCTTATTGAAAGTGTTAGTGAGAATGTAAACCACCTGTAACTCTCATATATTGCTTCTGGAAATTTGAAATGGCACAGATATTCAGAAACAACTTGCCAATTTCTTATAAAGTTAAATGAATTCTTTATATTTTCATTATTTTATCTATCTATCTATCTATCTATCTATCTATCTATCTATCTATCTATTATTTATGACAGGGTCTCACTCTGTCACCCAGGCTGAAATGCAGTGTTGCAATCATAGTTCACTGTAACCTCAAATTCCTGGGCTCAAATGATCCTTCTACCTCAACCTCTCAATCAGCTGGACAAATGGTGTGCACTGCCATGTCCAGCTAATTTTTGTCTTTATTTTTGTATACAGATGAAGTCTTGCTATGTTGCTCAGGTTGGTTTCAAACTTCTAGCCTTAAGTGACTTTCTTGCCTTGGTCTTCCAAAACACTGGAATTACAGGCATAAGTCACTACACCTAGCCTAGTTAAATTAATTCTTACTATATGAGTCAGCAATCTCATCACTGAGTATTTTCTTTCATATAAAATTATGCTTACACTACAACCTGTACACAAATATTTATAACAACTGTCTTCAAAATTTTCAAAAAAGACATTGCAAACGTTTTTCAATGTATGAATATACAAATTGCAGTATATTTGTGCAATAAAATGCTACTCAGAAGAGAACAAATTATTGATACATAAATCAGCATAAATAAATATTAAAAACAAATGCTAAGATAGAAAAGCTAGCCTTAATAGGTTACAACCGTCTGGTTCCATTTATATAGCATTCTCTAAATAACAAAACTACATAAATGGGAAACAGATCAATGGTTACCAGGCATTAAAGATTTTCAAAAAGAGAGTGACTATAGAGCAATATCATAGAGAGTTTGGGTTTTGGGGGATAGGAGTGATGAAATTGTACCTTGACTCTCATGGTGATTACATAAATGTATACATGTATTAAAATCTATAAAATTATACATAAAAACAGAGTCAATTGCACTATATGTCTCTTTAAAAATTTAAAAATAATATTTACATCATAAAAATTAGTGAGTATTCAATATGGTACTGCATATAAGAAGCTTAATATGATTTCTATTTTCTATAAATTTTCAATAAAAGTTAATTATATTTGAATTTAGAAATATTACAAAACAGGAAACCCCAGATTCTCTTTCCTTTCACAGAGACACAGATTAAACAGTAATACGTATTCCAATTACTTTTGTGAGAAATCCGGAAACCAGTCAAATATTTCTTGCACCTCAGGTGAGTGTGAACCATGTGCATTGAAGTTAGTGGAAGAACTGATGTCATATTTTTTCATAGTTTTACCCTTGATCTTGTGCTGCTTGAATAGGATAAAATTTTCAGATTCTTCCGGAAAGAAACAGAGAAGATTAAACTGTTCATCCCACATTTTTTGTTTTGTTTTGTTTTTTGCAAGAAGGGTTTCCAGAAGTACTGGCTTTTGTCTCACTTGTCATGGAATGCTGATGAAATCAGCATACTTTAGTTGCCTAAAAACAAACCAACTGGATGGCAGAATACTGTTTCAGAGGACCCACAGTACAGCAGACAAACAACAGGTGGGAAAAGAGATCAATAGTTCCTAAATAAACAAACCTGGAGAATCTTTAAAAAGAACTATACTATAGAAAATATTTTTAAAAAAATGGATCAAAGCACATCACTACCTACACACACACATAGGAAGATAGCAAGAGGCATAAAAAAAGACATAAGAACTAGAACATACAGAGAAAACAACATATTGGCAATAATAAGTCATTTTCTATGAATACTTACATAAAATATGAGTAAATTGAACTTGCCAATCAAAATGCAGAACATAACAAGATCAAACTATGTGCCCCCTATAAGAGACACATTAGATTTCAGGACACATATAGGCTGAAAGTAAAGCAATATAAAGATATCCTACACATGCTGAAACCAAAATAAAGCAGAGGTAGCTATAAATATGTTCAATAAAATAAACTTCAAGTCAAAAACCATAAACAATGCCAAAAAGGTAATCACATAATGTTAACGGAATTGATTTTTTAAGAGAAACATACAAAATTACATCTGCACCCAAAATCATTGCAAGTATGTTGAAGAAAAAATTGCAAACCTGTTTATTGTATCATTATAAGAATCGAAATCCTAGCCGGGCTCGGTGGCTCAGCCTGTAATCCCGCGCCTTTGGGAGGATGAGGTGAGTGGATTGCCTGAGCCCACGGGTTTGAGACCCGCATGGGCAGCGAGACCTCGTCTCTACAATAAATCAAAAAATCAGCCGGGCGTGGTAGTGCATGCCTGTAATTCCGGCTACTCAGAAGGCTGAGGCAGAAGGATCGCCGGAGCCCAGCAGGTGAGGCTGCGGTGGCCGGGAGCGGCCACTGCACTCCAGTCTGGGCGACAGAGTGAGACTCCAACTCAAAAAAAAAAAAAAAAAGAATTGAAATCTGGATAAAATCTAAATAACTGTTGATGTAATTTAACTCATTCATAAAAATGAAAAAAATTTGCCATGTGCAACAGCATGAAAGTTCCTCTAGGAGATATTGCTACGTGAAGTAAGTAATTTGCAGGGGAAAAAAAAACCTGCATGATTCTACTTATGTGAAATATTTAAAGAAATACAATTTATCAAAGCAGAAAGTAGAATGATAGCTGCTGGGGGTTGATGGCAAGGGGAAATATAAATTTTTCTGTTCAATGAGTATAAATTTTCAGTTACACAAAATAAAGTAGTTTTAGAAATCTGCTGCAAGATTGTGCATATGATTAACAATATTGTATTGGACACTTAAACTGAATTAAGAGAATAGATTTAATGTTATCTGTTTTACCACAATTCAAAAGTTAATTATTTTTATATACTCACTGTTTTATTTTCCCTTGTCCTATAAATATAGGCTCAAGTAGCAAAGCCTGACACAGCATTGTTTATTTCTTCTTTATTAAGACCCACATTTTTCTCCAGTTTTTAGCAAGAGGAATTTTGTAAACAACAGAAACATAAATGTATGGCAATATCTCAACTCAAGATCACAAAAATCATCCCCTCACAATATTTATTTCTTTTACAACAATTGTATGTCTTTTTATATAATGATTTCTTGTATACTTGAGAAAACTCACCTTCCATCCACCACAGAATAGTGAATGTATCATATCTGATTTGGCATTGCTGTTTCATCTAGAAAAAAGTATCAAAAAAAACATTGAAAATATTCAATAAGCATTACTTCTCAAAATTTTTTATTCAGTATATAATTGATAATTCAAACATAAATAGCCCATCTACCTTCGTTCATCTGAAAAAACATTCATTTTCAAAGTCATTGAGTACTTAATAAAACTCAAAAATAGTGTTTGTATTTCAGACTTACACACCAATTTTATATATCTGACTTTCCTAATGATACCTGACCACATCACACAGATACTTTAAACTGTAGTCATAAAATTCAATAATATAATTCAGAATGCACTCAAGATTTCAGCTAAAATCTTAAGGAATAGAAATGATATGCATCTGAACATATTATTTTTTTCTTGTTTTTTTTTTAGTTCACTGTGTTTTACAACTTCACTTTTACTCACACACCCTGTTACATTTTAAAATCGTTAACTTTGTCAGCTTTTTAAAAATTATTAAGTGCTTTATTCTTAATTTGTTTTTATTTTTAATTATATGGGACATAGTAAATGTATATATTTATGAGGCACACAAAATATTTTGATACAATTGCAAAATACATAATAAATCTCTGATAATGAGTTATCTTGTGCATCTTTTCATATACCTCTTGGTCATTTGTATGTATTTGAAAAACATCCATTTACTTCTTTTGCTCTTTTTATACCTTATTAAATTGAGTATCCATCACCTCAAGAATTTATTCTCTCTTTGTGTTATGAATATTTTAATTTCACTTTTTTAGTTATTTTAAAATATACAACAAATATTGTTACCCTGTAGTTACAACGTTGTGATCAAATACCAGATCTGATTCATTCTCAACTATATTTGTGTGCCCGTTAACTATTTCACTTTCCTCCCTTCCCCACTACCTTTTCCAGTCGTTGGTAACAGTCATTCCACTATCTCCATGAGTTCAATTGTTTTAATTTTTGTCTCCCACAAATGAGTAAGAACATGCAAAATGTGTCTTTCTGTGTCTGGCTTGTTTCACTAAGTATAATGCCTTCCAATTCCATTCATGTTGTGCAAATGACATAATTTAATTTCTTTATGGTTGAATAATATTCTGTTGTGTATGTGTACTACATTTTCTTATCCATTCATCAGGTGATGAACACCTGGGTTTATTCAAATGCTTGGCTCTTGTGAATAGTACTGCAATAAACATGGGAGCGTACCTATGTTTTCAATGTATTGAATTCCTTTCTTTACTTAAGAGTGGAATTACTAGATCACAGGATAGTTCTATTCTTAATTTTTTGAGACACCTTCATACTGTTTTCTGTAGTAGCTGAACTAGTTTACATTTCCACCAATAGTGTATGATGGTTCCTCTTTCTTTACATTCTTGTCACTATTCATTATTGCCTGTCTTTTGAACAAAGGTCATTTTTAACTGGGGTGAGATAATATCTCAATGTTGTTTTGATTTGGATTTTTCTGATAATCAGTTACCTCCTGCACTTTTTCATGCATCACTTGACCATCTGTTTGTATGTTTTGAAATAAATGTCCATTTACATCTTTTCCTATTTAAATCAAATTATTAGATTTATTTTCTACTCTGTTGTTTGGGATTCTTTATGTATTCTGGTTGTCAACCTTTGTCAGGTAGATAGTTTGCAAATATTTTTTTTCCTATTCTATGGGTTAATTCTTCAATTTGTCAGTTGTTTCCTTTGTTGTACAGGAGTTTTTTATTTGGTGTTATTCCCTTTGTCCATTTTTTCTTTGGTTGCTTGTGGTTTTTGGATATTATCAATAAATTGTTGCTTAGACCAATGTTTTGGAAAGTTTCCCCATTTTAAAAGTCATTTTACAGTTTCAGACCTTAGATTTAATTCTTTAATTCATTTTAGTTTGATTTTTCTATATGACAAGAGATCAGGATCTAATTTTATTATTTTACATATGGATATCTAGTTTTCCCAGCACCATATACTGAAGAAACTGTCTTTTCCCCAATGTATGTTTTTGACACTCTATATACTGAAGAGGTATAGATTAATTTCTTGATTCTCTATTCTGTTCAATTTATTTATATTTGTTTTTATGCCAGCAATATGCCATTTTTGTTACCGTAGTTTTGTAGTATAATTTGAAATCAGATAGTGTTTTTCTTCTAGTTTTGTTCCTTTTATTCAGGTTGGCTTCTTATTTTTTTGTCCTCTTCAATTTATTTTATCAATATTTTATATTCTATATCCAACAGGAGGAAAATTGTAAAATTCACAAATATGTAGAAATTTAATAGCACACACTTGAATAACAAGTGGGTTAAACAAGAAAATAGAGAATGACATACATATATGTTGCAGTAACCCTAACCATAACCTTAACCCTAAATGAAAAGACAACACAGCAAAACTTATGAAATGCAGCAAAACTGTTCTGAAGAAAATTTTATAGACATAAAATCCTACATCAAATGCAAAAAAAAATATCCAGTAAGTGATCTAACTTTATATCACAAGGAACTAAAAATGTAACAACAAAGCCTTAAATTAGAAAAAGAAAGGTAATAATATAGATTACAACAGAAGTCAATAAAATAGAGACTAAAGGAACAGTAGAAGAGATCAATAAAATTAAGAGCTTTTTCCCAAAAAGATAAAGATGACAAATATTTAGCTGCATTACTCAAGAAAAAAAGGAAAGGGGACTCAAATAAAATTATAAACAAAAAAGCAGGCATTATAATTGATAACACTGCAATACAAAAGATTATAAGAGACTAGTATAAACAATTACATGCCAAGAAAATGAATGGCCTAGAATAAATAGATAAATTACTAAAAATATAAATCTACCAACAACTTCTAAACAGAGAAAAGTTCAGGACCTGATGATTTTACTAATGAATTATATCAAGCATTTAAAGAAAATTAACAACCAATTATTATCAAACCCATTCTAAAAATTGAAGAGGATAAAGGAAACTTTTTAAAAACTCATTTTATGAGCCCAGCATTGCACTCATACCTATGTCAGACAAGGACACTAACCTATATATATATATATATATTGTCTATGCAAGAACACTAACCAATACATATACTAATATGATATGTACTATACTAATATATATAGCAATTTTTCTGATAAAAATCGATGGAAAAATTTTCAACAGAATACAGCAGACCAAATTCAACAGAATATTTAAAATATTATACCACAATCAAGTGATAAATTTCCCTGGAATGCAAGGATTGTTCAATACATGCAAATTAATTAATGTGCTACACCACATGAACAGAATAAAAAATAAAATTATATGATTTTCTAATGCCAAAAATACTCAACAAAATTTAACTTTTTTATGATAAAAACTAACAACAAATTAGGCATAAAATAAATACATCTCAACATACTAAAGACTTACATAAAACGACCTTTCAAACTCCTTAAGAAAATTGAAATGTTTTTCTCTAATATAGAAAACATCATAAAGGTTTCTGCTTTCACCACTTCTATTCATCTGAGTCCTGGAAATTCTAGCTAGAGAAATTAGGCAAGACAAATAAAAACATCTTAATTTAAAAGAAATAAGTTAAATTGCCTTTGCTTGCAGATGATATAAAAAAACTAAAGATGTCACATAAATATTGTTAGAACTAATACATTCAGAAAAATCGTAGCATACAAATCAATATACAAAAATCATCTGTGGTTTTCTAAACTAACAGTAAACTATCTGAAAAATAAATTAAGAAAGTAATCTGATTTATAACAACAGCAAACAAAAAACAAAAGTTAATAATCAAGACTACACCAAATGAGAAAATTTTTGCACAGCAAAATTAACAATAAAATAATATATTTGTATACCATATATCTGATAAAGTATTACTGTCCCAAATATGTAAGAAAGCCCTACAACTCAACATAAAAAAATGTTAAAAATGTAAAAATAGGCTAAAGACCTAAACACATACTCCCCACCAAAAGAGACTTGCAAATTTCCACTTGGTATATAGGTCAAAAGTTTCTCAACATGACAAATCATCAGAGAAATAAACATTAAGACCTGAATGAAATATTATCTCATACTGGTTAGGATCGGTATTATTAAAAAGATAAAATATAATAAATGTTGATGAGGGTGTAAAGAAAATGGAACACATACACTGCTAATGGAAAGTTAATTTGGTACAGCAATTATAAAAGACATTATGACTCTTCTTAAAACCTTAAAACTCGATCTACCATATCATCCAGAAAACTTAATACTGGTTAGATCTCCAAAAGAAATGAAATCAGTATCTTAAAGAGATATCTGCACTTTCATATTCCTTGTAGCATTATTTACAATGTGTGAGACTGTAATCTACTTTAATGTTTATTGATGGATGAATTGTTAAAGAAAATTTAATGTACGTATGTACAATAAAAAATATTATGGAACAATTTAAAAAGAAGGATAACCTGTCATTTCTGATAACAAGGATAAACCTAGAGGTCATTATGCTAAGTTAAATAAACTGAACATAGAAAAACAAATACCATGTGATTTCACTTATGTGTGAATTATATAAAAAGTCAAACTCATAGAAACAGTGAACAACGGTGATTGCCAAGTGCCATTATTTGATAGAAATGGGAAGACATTTTCCAAATGGTACAATCTTTCAGATTGTAAATGAATAAGTTGTAGAAATCTAAGATACAGCATGGTGACTATAATTATTAATACTGTGTTATTTACTTAAAATTTGCTAAGAGAGTATATCTTAAGTGTCCTCACCACAAACATACAAATACACAAACAAAGGTAACTATTTGTGGTGATGAATGTGTTAACTAATTTTATTAAGGTAACCATTAATATGCATATCAAATTATCTCATTTATCCTTTATATTCATATATAATTCTAATTCGCTATTATATTTAAATAAAATGGAAAAAAATTAAATTTTTAAAAATAAAAGAGGATAAATGAAATTTATTCCATAAAAACAGACAAACAAAAAGATATGCATATGGCTGGCCTTTACCTCTAGAGTTTTGATTCTGAATTTTGACTTCAGCTGATTTGAAGTCCAATAATCAACATTTAACAAGTTCACATGACTGTGATAGAGTTGTTCTGTACATCACATCTTAGGATGCTATAGATTTGAGAAAAAATTAAAAGTGGAAGAAATGTGGACCATGAATCAGGAAACTTGAATCACAGTTTCATGACTGTGTCCTTGTGAGAGCTCTGTATATTATTAAGACTCCATTTTCCTCAGGTATGAAGACATAGGTTTAGAATCCATGGTCTCTGTGTTCTCCAAATTCTCCTTACTCTGAAAATGAAGTGCAAGCTTGTAATAGATTAATGACTATATAGAGGCCTTCCTCTTTTCATTATGCTTTAAAGACAGACACTGCATTTGTGGCAACCATGCATGGAGCAAGTGTATCACCATTTTTCTAACAGTATGTGTTCACTTCGTATAAATGCACCACATCTTTGTAAATTTCACAATATTTAAAACATTTTCATTATATCTGTTATGATGATCTATCAATGATCTCTGATGTTTTCATCATAATAGTTTGGGTGCACCATTAAGCATACCCATATAAAATGTTAAATTTAATCTATAAATGTTGTGTGTGTTCTGACTATTCCACTAGCCAGTCTTTCTTCTATCGTCCTCTTCTTGGGTCTCCCTGTTCTCTGAGACACAAACTGAAATTAAACCTGTTACAAAGTCTGCAGTGACCTCTACGTGTTCAGGTGGGGAAAACAAACAAACAAAAAAAACGATTCTCGTTTTACTTTAAATGAAAAGCTAGAAATAATCAAGGTTTGTGAGAAAGCAATGTCAAAAGACAAGTTAAAAACCAGGCCTCTTGTGCCAAACAGTTACAAATTTGTAAAGGCAAAGAAAAGGCTTTTGAAGGAAAATAAAAGTGTAATCCCAGTGAACATTCAAATGATAAAAAAGTGAAACAGTTCTATTGCTGATATGGAGTCAGTTTGAGAGGCGTGGATAGAAGATCAAACAAGTCATAAGATCTCCTTAATCCAAATTCTTATCCAAAATAAGGTCCTAACTCTCCACAATTCTGTTAAGACTGAGAAAGGTTAGGGAGCTGCCAAATAAAAGTTTGAAGCTACTAGAATTTGGTTCATGAGGATTAAGGGAAAAAACCATCTCTATAACATAAAATTGCAAGGTGAAGCAGCAAGTGCTGACTGCTGTGGAAGCTGCAACAATTTATCCAGAGAATATAGAAAAGAAAATTGATAGTGGCTACAATAAACAATAAATTTTCACTGTAGATGAAACAGACTTCTTTTGGAAGATAACATCTAGTATGTTATAGCTATATGTAAGTCAAGACCTAGTTTACAGCTTCAAAGGACAAGCTGACTCTCTTTTTAGGGACTAATGCAGCTGGTGAATTTGAGTTGAAGCTGAAGTTCATTTACCAGTCTCAAAATCCTAGGGCCCTTAAGAATTATGCTAAATTTACTTTATGTCGATTCACAGCAAGGTTTATTAAATATTTCAAGCACACTGTTGAGATCTATTAATCAGGAAAATATTTCTTCCAAATATTATTGCTCATTGACAATGCATATAGTCAACCCAAGAGTTCTGATAAAAATGCACAAGGAGATTAATGTTGTTTTCATGTCTCCTAACACAACATCCATTCTATAGACCATGGATTGAGGTGTAAGTTAAAAATTAAAGTTTTATTAGTTACAAAATAAATTTCATAAGACTTTGGTTGTCATGAATAGTAATTCCTCTGATAGATCTGGAAAAATTACATTGAAAACCTTCTGGGGAGAATATGCTAATCGAGATGACATTAAGGACCTTTGGGTTTTATTGGAGGAGGTCTAATTATCAACATTAACAGGAGTTTAGAAAAAGTTGATTCCAACCCTTAAATATGACTTTCAGGAGTATAAGACTTTAGTGGAAGAATTCCTTGCAGACGTGGTGGAAATAGCATTAGACTTGGAATTAGAAGTGGATCTTGAAGATGTGCCTGGATGGTTGCAATCTTATGACAAAAATTGAACAACTAAGGAATTGTATCATATAAATGAACAGAAGGGTGATTTCTTGAGATGAAATCAGCTCCTGGTCAAAAAGCTGTGAACATTGTTGAAATTATGACAAAAAATTTAAAATATTACCTAAAATTTTTGATAAAGTAGTGGTAGTGTTTGAAAGGATTGACTTCCATTTTGAAATAAGTTCTACCATGAGTAATGCTATCAAATAGCATCACATACTACAGAAAAATATATTCATAAAAAGAAGAGGCAATAGATGTGAAAATTTTTCATATCTGTCTTATTAAGACTACCATCCTGATCAGTCAACAACCATCAGCATTAAGGCAAGACCCTCCATAGGCACTTAAGGCTCAGATGATTGCTATCATTTTTAGCAATAAATTATTTTTAAATTAAGGTATGAATATATTTTAAAGAAATAATACTATTGCATGCTTAATATACTTAGTATAGTGTACAAAGTGGTATCCCCCCAAACTGGAATCTATTTTTTTAGTTGTGTATTTATTCTTAGATGTTTATTTCTTTTATTATTTTTATTTTTTTAACGTTTAAATTTTTTATTTTAAAATTGTGGGGTACAATTCGGGGCTAGGTATACAAATATTCATTATGCAGATACTCTTGTTGATGAGGTGTGCCCCTCTTCCCCAAGTAGATCCCTACTACTGCTAATCTCACCTCCCCACCCCACCCCCACTCCACTGCAGTTTCCCACTACTGTCAATTCTTTTCTTGTAGTATTATGATAGCTGTTCAAGGTCCACTTATGAGTAAGAACCTGGGATGCTCAGTTCTTTGCTTCCATGAAGAATCACTCAGTATCTTAGACTCTGAGTCCATCCAGGTTGCTGTGAAGTTCATGATTCTGTTTTTCCTTGCAGCTGTGTAATATTCAATTGTGTATATGTACCGCATTTTTTAAAATTCAGTCCTCCTTTGATGGGCAGCATGGTTGGTTCTATGTTCTTGCTATTATGAACAAAGCTGCGATAAACATACGTGTTCAGGTATCTTTTTTATAGAGTGATTTGAGTACTTCTGGGTGTATTTCCAGTAGGGGGATTGCGGAGTCATATGGAAGGTTGGCTTTTAGAACTTTTAAGAATCACCACACAGTTTTCCACAGAGGCTGTACTTGTTTACACCCCCACCAACAGTGTAGAGGTGTTCCCTTTTTGCCACATCCTCTTTCGCATCTGTTAGTTTTTGAGTTATTGAGGATGGTCATTCTGACTGGAGTTAGGTGGTATCTCAGTGTAGTTTTAATTTGCATTTCTTTGATGATTAGTGAGGCTGAACATTTTACCATGTATCTGTTGGCTGCTCATATGTCTTCTTTTGAAAACTGTCTATTCATATCTTTAACCCACTTTGTAATGGGGTTGATTTTTTTTTCCTTTTCAGCACATTTGAGTTCCTTATAGATCCTAGATGTAAGGCATCTATCAGACATACTGTTGGCAAATATTTTTTTCCCAGTCTGTGGACTGTCTCCCTGCTCTCTTGATGGTTTCTTTGACTTTGCAGAAGCTTGTCAATTTGATGAGGTCCCATTTGTCTAGTTCTTATAACATGGGCACTTGGGGTTTTGATCAGGAATTGATTGCCAGTTTCAATTTCCATAAGGGTATCTCCTGCATTTTCTAAGGTTCTTAGAGTTTAAGGTTTTATGTTTAGGTCTCTGATCAATTTAGAGTTGATTTTTGTGTATGGGGATAGGTAGGGGTCCTGTTTCAATTGTCTGCATGCGGTCAGCCAGTTTTCTGAGCACCATTTACTGAATAGATTCTCTTGTCCCAGTGGTTGGTGGTGGAGGCTTTGTTAAAGATGAGTTGGTTGAGAAATTGAAGTTTTTGCTTCTGGAATCTGAATTCCATTCCATTTGTCTATATGGCTGCTCTTGTACCAATGCCAAGCTGTGTTGATTATTGTAGCTTTATGATAAAGTTTAACATCTGGGAGTGTGATACCTCCCGCTTTTTTTTTTTGACTGATGATTGTTTTGGCTATTCGTGGTTATTTATGTTTCCATATGAATTTCTGTATGGTTGTTTCTACATCTGAGAAGAATGTTGCTGGTAATTTGATGGGTATTGCATTAAATCTGTAGATTTCCTTAGGTCGAATGGACATCTTAACAATGTTGATTCTTCCAGTCCATGAGTATGTAATAGTTTGCCACTTGTTTGTGTCATCTTTGACTTTTTTGAGCAGTGTTTTGTAGTTTTCATGGTAAAGGTCTTTCACGTCTTTGGTGAGGAAGATATTCCTCACCAGAGGTATTCCATTTTCTTGTGGCTATTAAGAATGGAATTGTGGTTTTATTTGGATTTCTGTTTATTTATTATTGGTGTATAGAAAAGTGATTGTCTTTATTTTATTTTATACCCTAAGATTTTGCCAAAGTTTTTATCAATGCAGGGAGGTTTTTGATAGATTATCTTGGGTATTTGAGGTATAGAATCATGTCGCCTGCAAAGAGAGATAACTTGATTTCCTCTTTTCCTATTTGAATATCCCTGATCGCCTACTCTTCTCTGATTGCTCTAGTTAGGACTTCCAAAACTATGTTGAACAGAAGGGGTGAGAGTAGGCATCCTTGTCTTGTTCCAGGTTTCAAGAGACATGTCTCCAATTTATGTCTATTTAGCAGCATACTGGCTGTGGGTTTCTCGCAGGTGGCTCTTACTATTTTAGGGTACGTTTCATCTATGCCTAGATGTTCGAGGGTTTTAATCAAGAAGGTGTGCTAGATTTTATCAAAAGCTTTTTCTGCATCTAGTGAGATAATCATGTGGTTCTTGTTTTTAAATTAGTTGATATATTTAATTATGTTTATTACCTCATGAATGCTGAACCAACCTTGCATCCTGGGAATTAAGTCTATTTGGTCATGGTGGACGATTTTTGATATGTTGTTGACTATGGTTTGCTAGGATCTTGTTGAGAATTTTAGAATCTATGTTCATCAAGAATACTGGCCTGTAGTTCTCTTTCTTTGTTGGATCTTTACCTAGCTTGGGTATCAATGTGATGTTAGCTTTATAAAATGATTTTGGGAGAGTTCCATCTTTCTCAATTGCCTGGAATACTTTCAATCAGATTCATATCAGTCCCTCTTTGTATGTTTTGTAGAATTCTGCTGGAAAGCCATCTGGTCCAGGACTCTTTTTTGTTGTTGGTAGTTTTCTTATGATGTAGTCAATTCCATGGATTGTTATTGGTCTATTTAGGGATCTTGATTTCTTCCTGTTTCAACCTGGGGAGGTTGTGTGATGTCAGAAATTCCTTCATTTCCTTTAGGTTTTCAAGTTTGTTTCCATACAAGTGTACATAATTGTCTCTGGTAATCTTTTGTATTTCTTTAGGGTCAGTTCTGATTTCATATTTTGTGTGTTTCTGATTGTGTTTATTTGGGCTTTTTCTCTCTTTTTCTTGGACAGTCTAGCTAGGGGACCATAATTCTTGCTTATCCTTTCAAAGAACCAGCTTTTGGTTTCATTGATTTTTTTGTATTGTCTTTTTTGTCTTCCAGATTTGAGCTTTTTAGTGATTTGTGTTTTTCTACTGTAGTTAGGGTTTTGGTGGTCTTCCTTTTCCAGCTTCTTTAGGTGACTTGTTAGGCTGTTAACTTAAGATTTTTTCCATTGTCTTCAGGTGTGTTTGTATCAATATGATGTCTTCTCTTACTACTGTTTCATGGCATCCCAGAGATTTGGTAAAATGTGTTTTCATTTTCATTTCTTTCCAGGTGACTTTTAATCTCTGTTTTGGTTTCCATGTTGACCTAAGAGTTGCTTAACATCATCTGTTTAGGGTCCATGTCTTTGTGGGGTTGGAGGGAACTTTATTGGTGTTATATTTATTTTTATTCCACTGTGGTCTGAGAAGGTGCTTGGCAAAATTTCAATCTTATGAAATCTGTTTATGCTTGATTTATGCCCAAGGATGTGGTCGATCTTAGAGTACGTTCCATGTGGTGATGAGTAGAATGTATTTTCTGTGGTCATTGGGTGGAGTATTCTGTAGGTATCAATTAAACCCATTGGGTCAAGAGTCAGATTGAGGTTCTGGATCTCCTTGCTAATTTTTTGTCCTGATGATCAGTTAGGACATTGTGAGTGGGGCATTAAAGTCCCCAGTTATGATAATGTTAGTGTCAATATCTTTTTTAAATTTGCCTAAAAGCTGCTTTATGAAAGTTGGTGCTCCTATGTTGGGTGCATATGTTTAGGATGGATATTTCTTGTTGATGGATTGAACATTTTATCATTACATAGTGATCTGCATCTTTTTACATTTTTGATAGCTTAAAGAGTGTTTTGTCTGATATTAGGATCACTACTCCTGCTTTTCTGTGTGTTCTATTTGCCTGAAATTTTGATTCCCATATTTTTACTTTGAGTCTAGTGTCCTTTCTGGTGAGATTAGTCGCTTGGAGACAATATATTGTTGCTTCATGATATTTTATCTATTTTTCTATTCTATGTCTTTTCAGTGGTGCAAATAGCCCATTCAAATGCAGGCTAATTATTGAAATGTGAGAGTTTATTTCTGTCATGAGTTGTTGTTGCTGTTTGTTTGTTGTCTTTCCTTTGATTTTTGGGTTGATTCCTGTGTGTTTTCAATCTTTTTCCTGCACTCTTATGAAGAATGTTGTTGTTCTTTTTTCCCTTTCTTCTGTGTTTAATACCTTCTTAAGCGTTTCTTGTAGAGCTGGTCTAAATGTAGCATAAGTTCTTAGGGATTGAATGTCTGAGGAACATTTTAATTCTCCTTCACTGATGAAACTTAACTTGGCTGGGTAGGTTATTCTTGGTTGAAATTGTTTATCTTTGAGAACTTTTAAGATTGGGCTCCAAGCTCTCTTAGCCTGAAGTGTTTCTGTAGATGAATCTGCTGCTATTCTAATATGTCTTCCCTGATAGGTCGTCTGATCTTTATCCCTTGCTGTCTTTAGGATTGTTTTCTTTTATACCTACTTTGTTAGGTGAATTAGCATGTATGTAGGAGTTTGTCTTCTCATTTTTTTTTCTTGCTGGGGTTCTCTGAATCTCTTGTGTTTGAATGAATGGTCGCATCATTAATGAGATGAGGGAAGTTTTCTTTAATAATTTCATGAAATGTTTGTTCCAGGGTGGTCTCTGTCTCTCTTTCTACCTTCGGAAGTCCAATTACTCTTAGGTTCAGCCTCTTGAAATAATCACTCATCTCTTGAAGGTTTTGTTCTGTCTTTTTAAGCTTCTTTTCTATGTTTTTGATAGTTTGGGTTAGTTCTATATTTTTGTCCTCAGTCTCTGAGATTCATTTTTCTGCTGGGTGAATTCTGCTTTCTATGCTTATCAATTTGTTATTTATTTCATTCACAGTATTCTTTACTGCACTTATCTTAGCTATCAACTCCTTCATTCTTTCCCCTTTTCTCTCCTCAATTCTATTTAGTCTCTCTATTAATGTCTTGCTATCTGGGCTTGTAGTTTGAGTCCAATTATTCTTGAGACTCTTCATTGTTTACATTCTGAAGTGTGTTTTCTCACGTCTAAACTCCCAAGGGTCTGTGTGAGACCCCTATTCTTCTTGGGTTTTTCTTGTTTTTTGTAGATTTTCCTCCTCCCCTACTTTTTTTTCCTCTTCTTTAATTCTATTTTTCAGGGATGACTGTGCTGCTTTTACTTCTGTTTGTTCAATCTCCTATTTTTCCTTATGTGGATCCTCTGGCTTTGTTCAATTCTGAAGCTGGACTGTGGCTTGGGGCTGTACCTTTTGCAGTTTTGAGATTTAATTGAAGGGGGAGCTGTGATTCAAAATCTATCTGCAGATCCCAGTATCCACCAACAGGTATATGGGAACCCTGGAACCCACGTCCCACTGCCTTACAATCTGTCTGTACACTGGGGGTATAGGTTTGCTCCCTGAAAGCAAAATGAGGTAATAAAAAAATAATCAATAAAGGAAGGAGGGAGTGCAAGACGAAGATGGAGAGAGGGAAGAGTGAGAGGGAAAATAGACAGACATACCAACTAACAAAAGAAAAGAGACACAAAAACAGAAAAGACTTAAAAAAACTGAAACATACAATCACACAAACACACAAACCAACAAAAACCTCCCTATTGATGTACTCTTCCCATACAAATACAGGAAGTCTCAAGAAAAAAAATCAGTAAAATAAGCAAAAACAAAACAAGTAGGAAAATGTTATCAAAAACCGAATGAAAGAGAGAAAAGAAACAAACAAAAAACAAACAAAATGAGTAAAACAAATAGACCAAAAATAAAAATAAAGAAAAACAAGACACCAAACTCTCTCTGAGATCATTCCTATAAATCCAACATTCTTTCAGCTCTGATCTCTAGCTCTCAGTGCAGACTGATGGGATTACTCTCAGCTTGGGTCAGCTACTCCAGGCCTACTCTGAAAGGAGGGTGGATCAGATCTGGGCTCACCCAGCTTGCTTTCTGTCAAGTTTGCCACTCAGATCTGACCTGTCTGTGTCTGGTCCAGCATGGGGGAGGGACTTCTGTCACTCCCATTTTGATGAGATTACCTTAGACCCCAAGTTGGAGGCTGGGCAAAGCTAGGTGGAGTTGGACTGGGCAATGCAGGTCTCTGCATGGTCCTGGGACAGAGAAAATGGCTGTGATCGGCATTTCTGCACCAGCATGGGACTACTCTCTGGCTCTCCCTGATCTTCTCTCTCCACTGATCAGATCCAGATCTGGGGCTCCAGCTGATGTGCTATAACAGGTAATTGTGTGGGCCATGTGCCAGGTGATGAGAATCAGCTGGATTCATCAGGCTTTTCTGAGGGAAGTCCTGTAAACAGCAGATGAACTTGTGTACCCACAGCTCCAATCTGAGGACAGTGGGGACTTGCAGCCACCTTCAGAGGAGTGCCCCAGGTGCATGAACCTGAGTCACCCCTCAGACAAACTTCCATTCTCCCACCAGCACATGCCTACTCATGCAGAGACTCTTTATGGACACTTGCTTTTGTGGAGCCTCTCAATCTGACCTGTCCAGTTGCCATCTTGTCAGCCTCTCTCTAGATGTTTAAATTTCAGTCACCTTATTCTCTGCTTGATGCAATACAGCAATCAAGATTTGTTCATACTGTTTAAAACAGTTTTTGAACTCATCAATTTTGATGTCTTTTAGTGTTTATGCTATTTTTTTGTTTCACCTCTTTCACATTAGCAAACGATGTCTCTTTGAGGACTTTTTTTCATACAGAGAAACAAAAAAGGTCATTCAGCATGAGCTAGAGTAAATAGGGAGGTTAGGACAAGAAGTTCATGCCATTTTTGCTTAAAAACTGCTGAATACTCAGTAAAGTGTGGGCAAGTACACTCACAAATCACTTATCATAAAAGAGACAAATGCGTTGAAATAACCTCCAAAATAAAAAATATATATATCAAATCTGAACACAGACTCTCACAACAATGCTCTCTGGTACACTGATGTTGATGAGTTCCTTAAATACTTACACAGCACAGGAAGTTTGTACTACAAGTGTCCCACTCTTCAAAAAATAATTCCATTTTATTTGGAGGAATCCTTTCTTGTATGCATGACTTTTACATACACTAAGAATCCAAATATTTTATGTGTCTAACTTTTTTTTTACTTTATTTTATCAGAAAGATATGGTAAAAATCAGGATTAAGTACTTGAGTAATGTATATGCAGGTGAAGATTGTGCCTCCAACAAGTTCTCACTTCCCCTGGTTTAGAATATGGTACACTTTGTGCCATTCCATGCCCCTTCCCCTTTCTTTGCCCCTCTGCAGTGTGCCCCATCTCCTGATCCCTCCTGTGTGCTACTGTAATTAATGTTAAGGTCCTACTTATGAGTGAGAACATGCGGTATTTGGTTCTTTTTTTCTGCAATAGATGATAGTCTCTAATTCCATCCAATTTTCTGAGATGTCCATGATTTTGTCCATCTTTATGTTTGTGTAATATTCCATCAGGTTTATGTACCACACTTTTCAAATCAAGTAATGTGACTCACTTTATTGTGATATTCACTTTATTGTGATTGTCATGGGCCAATATTGTAATATCTCAAAGTAAACTCATGTAACTATGTCAGTTACATGCATTCTTTACTTCATAAGGCATATTTATACAGGCCACAAGGACTGCAGGGTGCTGTGCTTATCTGACAACTTAGAAATTTGACACCAGAGTTTGACAACTAAAAAAAATGCTTCCTGTAGAATAAATGTATAGTTTCAAGCTCAACTAGTAAACACAAAGCACAGCTGTATGCATCAGCCACATCAGCATTACCTAAAAATGTGTTAGAAATTTAAATTATCAGACCTTACTCCAGATCTTCTGGATCAAAAATTTTGGGGTTGGGGTCCAACATCTGGATTTTTAAAAAAAGCACTCTAGGTGATTTGCATGCATGCTCAAGTTTGAAATCCACTGGTTTTATATAAGGTACAAAAACTATGACTGCAATTCTCCCAGTGAGGATCAGTTGATTCATTCTGTTCTATGGTCATATAATGCAGCTTGAAAAATTCTACTCTGAAAATTCTAAAGATAGACAAGTGGGACCTCATTAAACCGACAAGCTTCTGCAAAGCCAAAGAAACCATCAAGAGAGCAGGGAGACAGCCTACAGACTGGGAAAAAGTATTTGCCAACTCCAGGTCTGACAAAGGCTTAACATCTTGGATCTACAAGGAACTCAAATGTGCTGAAAAGAAAAAAACAAACAACCCCATTATAAAATGAGCAAAAGATATGAACAGACACATCACAAAGGAAGACATCCGAGCAGCCAACAGACACATGAAGAAATGCTCAACCTCACTAATCATCAGGGAGATGTAAATCAAAACCACACTGAGATACCACCTAACTCCAGTCAGAATGGAAATTATCAATAACTCAAAAAATAACAGCTGCTGGAGAGGGTGTTGCAAAAAGGGAACACTTCTACACTGTTGGTGGGAGTGTAAGCTAGTGCAACCTCTGTGGAAAGCAGTGTGGCGATTCCTAAAAACTCTAAACATCAACCTCCCATATGACCCTGCAATCCCCCTACTGGGAATATACCCTCAAGAACTCAAATCACTCTATGAAAAAGATACCTGCACACGAATGTTTATCGCAGCATTGTTCACAATAGCAAGAACCTGGAACCAACCATGCTGTCCATCAAAAGAGGACTGGATTAAAAAAATGTGGTACATATACATGATGGAATATTATGCAGCCATAAAAAAGAACAAAATCATGAATTTCGCAGCAACCTGGATGGAGCTAGAGTCTATAATACTGAGTGACCTCTCACAGAAACAAAGATCTGAGTATCACATGTTCTCACTCATATAGTGGACCTTGATCATCCAACGCACTACCATAAGAAAATGACTGACGGTGGTGGGAAACTATGGGGGGGAAGGGGGATGGGACTAATGGTAGTAAACATCTGTCTGGGGACGGGGAGATACCTCTTATCAACAAAGGGGCTCAAATGAAACATATTTGTATACCTAACCCTTAACTGTACCCGACAATATCATAATTAAAAATATTGATTTAAAAAAAAAAATAAAGAAAAATTCTACTCTGAGGGCGTGGAGCCATAATATTGGGTGATTTTACCCTCAAATAAAGACTTGTCTTTTTGTATTTCAGACAACTGACACTACAAATCCCTGCTTATTCTTAAGGTAAATATAGTTTGCTTTGCTCTAATACAATATATAACATGTTTACCTAGTTAATATTATTTCACTGGAGCTTGTCAAATAATTCCATATGTGCACATACTCCTCACCTTACCAAGACTTTTCATTGTACTGTTATCATACAGTTCTGGGATTCCTCATAGTTGTAATAAGACAATGTGCATATTATTGTCATCTTCCTCTAGTTTTGTGAGGCTTTCATATAACATAGTCCAAAAAAATACAAAATATTTGTATTTCTTCAGTATATGCAATAAAAATAAATTAATGCTGCACAGAGATCACTATTTGCATGTGGCTTTTTAAAATAAAACACTTTCATACAAGATATATAGAAGTTTGTTCCTTGTCAAACTGCTTATTAACTTTTGCTGAAATATTTTTACTAATGTGCTATGAGGTATATAATTCCCATTAGTTACACACTCAGTTATGCACATAATTATACACATGTCAGATAGCTAAGAAACATTAAGGATGGGAGATCAAGGTGGTGATGGATCTGGTCAGAGTGTGAGAATCTCTGCATGAGTAAGTGTACCAAAGAACTAATCTTTGTTTGTGTAAATGTTCAACTAAGGGGAGACATGGAATTAAGCACTTGGGGCACCCCTGCAGAAATGTCTCCAGTTTGTCACTGCTCTGAACTTGACACTTGCTTTGTTCAGAAAAATTCACCATCCCTGGGGTATCTCTCAGAAAAAGACTGAAGAGATTAGCTGCCTCTTGACACCTGGCACTTGGTCCACAACACCACCTGCAGCAACAGGCCAGGCACTGGCAGCAGGGACTGTGGAGAAAACATGGGGAGGAAATCTGAAGCTGAGCCTGGTTTCAGGAGAAAACACAGACAGTCACCATTTTCTCTGTCCTGTAACTGGGTAGAGACTTGCTTTATCTCATCCAGTGCTGAGTTCCCTGCATCCTGAACAGTCTGTATTCTGAGACTGAGGGGCAATCTCCACATCCCTCTGAAATCAACCCTTGTTTGCCCAGAGAAGATACTCCAAGTGCACAATGCCAGAGAGACAGATGTCCCGCCTCCACATTGGACCAAACACAGATGGATGCAATTGAAGTGGGAGGCCTAGCAGCAGATGAGTTGGGAGATTTCCTGGGGAAAACTGCTGGAGCGAACTGACCACTGTAGTGAGGGTCAAGGACCAAACGGGAGATTCCTAAGGCAGAGTCCCAAGCCAGGACTGGGCTACAGAGTCTTGCAACCAGGTCCCAAGATCTGGAGACTGGTAACTGCTGGGAGGGAGCTAATGATCCCATTAATGACAGGAATAGCAGCTAGCAAAAAAACTGAGCAGACTCTGTAATGCCTGGGCAGAAAAGTGCTCCAGGCCATCCTCCGTGGAACAGCAGAACTGCATATTGAGACCATGCAATTATCTGTGCCTTGCATTGGAGATACTCTTTATAACCTCAGAGAACATTGCCCCCAATGCACAAGCCCTGGTGGGTAACAGCAGATGATGTGGAACCCCAGATGACCCACCCTCCACCCTGAGTCAGCAGCTGGGTGATAGTTGCAGACAGCAGAACACACTGAGAAGGAGGTTGGTGAGTGCCTAGCTGACTCCTCTCTGCCCCTAGAAACAAGCAAAAGATACCAGGAGGGGAGGGAAGAGAAAAGAGGCCCCATTTCCCTACAATGAACTGGATGCTGTGGGAGCTGTGACCATGCTGGGAGAGAAAGAAAGGAAATGAGATCCCAAGAGACACTGTGTTAAGTTATTTCAACTCTCTATACTCACGTGGGGATGTGCTACCAATTGCCAGCAGCAAAGAATAAATATTCTAACATCTTAAGTTCCAACAGCAAAGAGAGAACTTACACAGTAAAAGAATTGCAGTTGCAGAACCTGTCATGAGAGGGAGTTCCCCCTCAAAGAGACATATTAAAGCCCTGAACCCATTATCAAGATTTTTGGGGGGGGGGTGATATTGGTTTGTTTGTTTGCTTTGTTTGTTGGTTGTTTTCATCTTTTATTTCTTTCTTCTATTTCTCTCTCTTTGCTCTTTCTCTTTATTTTTTCCTTTTTTATTTCATCTTTTTCTCTCTTTCACCTTTTTTCCTTTTTTTCTCTTCTTCCCTGTTTTCTTCCTCTTATATCTTGTCTTGGATTCGGGGGCTATGCAAGGGTGCTCACTGTAAGGTCATATTGTGCAGAGACTGAGAGCAATTCCCTGCTGGCTCATTTACCAGATAGTATACATTACAACCTGTCAATAAGCTCTGAATGCTTGCAATACACCCCTACCCCTAGTAAGTGCTCAAAATTGTAAAGAGACAGCACAATTCCCCATCCTCAACCTTATTTCATAATTGAACAAACCTGATAGACCAAATATCAGAAGTGACTGCTTCTCCATTTTCCCATGAGAAATGGAATTACAGAAAAAGATAAGAATTGCTACAAATTAAGAAAAACCAATGAACTTCTCATAACCATCAGAGCCTAGGTAGAGTCAGTGCTAGAAAGAACAGCTACTTGGGCACAAACAATGGTTATCTCTGAAAACAACAGTACCCAGGAGCTACTTATGGAGATAAGAGAATCATCAGATAGAATGAATAAAAATTAAGAAATTCAAGAGCAAAAATTAAATGAAATTGCAACAGAGCTGGTCAAACTCAAGAAAGCATACTAAGAAATAACAGAAATAAAGAACTCCATCCAAGAAATAAACAACAAACTGAAAAGCATGGGAAATGGAATTGACCTAGCAGAAGAAACAATCTCAGAGCTTAAAAACTAAAATATGGAATTAACTCAGTCTATTAAAAATATATTTAAAATGTAGGGCATGGTGGCCTATAATCCCAGTATTGAGGGAGGCTGAAGTGAGAGAATTGCCTGAATCCAGGGGTTTGAGACCAGCCTGGATAACTTGACAAGACCTCACCTCTACAATAAATCAAAAAATTAGCTGGGCATGTTAGTATGTGCCTATAGTTCCAACTGTTTGGAAGACTGAGGCAGAAGGGTCACCTGAGCCCAGCAGGTCAAGGCTGTGTTGGCCATGAGCATGCTACTGCACTCCAGCCTGGGTAACATAGTGAGACTCCAACTCAAAAAAAAAAAAAAAAAAAAAAATATATATATATATATATATATATATATATGTAATATATATCTTAAGATGAAAGAAGAAACTCTTCAAGAGATGTGATTTTATCAAGAAACCAATCCTACATCTTATTGGAATATCTGAAATAGAAATAGAAAGAGAAACAGAAAACATCCTGGAGCAAACATTCCATGAGGTCATTCAAGAAAACTTCTCTCATCAGGTTAGAGAGATGACTATACAAGCACAAGGGATTCAGATAACCCCTCCAAGACATCTTATGAGAAGACCAACCCCTAGACACAAAGTTGGTATATAAGAAAAAATTCTAAAGTCAGCAAGGGGAAAAGGTCAGACTATTTACCCGGGGTGACCAATCAGAATTTCTGCAGACTTATCTGCAGAAAAACTACAGACCAGAAGGAATTAAACCAATTTTTAATTGAACTAATCTTTAATGTTCTCAAAGACAAGCAATTTCAACCAAGAATTTTCTATCCAGTCAAGCTAAGCTTCATCAGCAAGGGAGAATGATAATCCTTCCCAGACATTCAATCTCTAAGAGAGTATGGTTCTTTGAGGCCAACTCCACAGGAAATGCTTAAAAAGGTGTTGTACAAAGAAGAAAAGGAAACAAAAGAAAGATCACATACTTCACAAGACCACAAAAAAACACAGAAGTAGCAGACCATACAGCATACCCACAAAAATGAAAACACACATATATGAACACAAAAGCTAAATGAAAAAGATACAGTCTTATAAGAGCTTTATGGTAGGGGCAAAAGCTTGCATTTAAATAATCAGCCTGAAAGTGAATAGTCTAAATGCACCACTGAAAAGACATAGAATGGAAAACCAGCTAAAAACCCATGACACAATAATTTGCTCTCTCAAGGAAACCCATCTCACCACAAAGGACACTCAAATACTCAAAGTTAGAGGATGAAAAACAAATTTTTAGACAAACAGATCACAAAATAAAGTAAGAGTCATGATCTTAATATCAGACAAAACAAACTTTAAGCTATTCAAAATTTAAAAAGTATTGAAAGCCACCATATAATGAAAAAAGGCTCAGTTAATCAACAAGAAATATCCATCCTAAATATCTATGTACCCAACACAGAAGCACCAACATTCATAAAGTAACTACTAAGTAAACTAAAAAGGGATATTTACTCAAACACTACTATAGTTAGAGACTTTCATACCCCACTATCAGTCCTAGATAGAACATCAAGGCAAAAATTAACAGAGATACAGGACTACAACTTGACACTTGACCAATTGGACTAGTAGAATGCTACAGAACACTCTACCCAACAACCACAAAATATACATTCTACTCATCACTACATGGATCATATTCTAAGATCAACCACATCCTTAGCAATAAATCAAAAACAGATTTCACAAGCTCAAAATACTGCCATGCACCTTCTTAGATAACAGTGGAATAAAATAAATATCAAAACTTCCCCAAAACCCACAGTGACATGGACACTCCACAGCATGATGCTGAACAACTCCTGAGTCAACACAGAAATCAAAACAAAATTAAAAGATTTCTGGAAACAAATGAAAATGAAGAAACATCTTACCAAAACCTCTGAGATGCCATGAAATCAATATTAAGACAGGAATTTATATCACTGTGAACACACATCAAGAAAGTAGAAAGAGAACAAGTTAACAGCCTAGCAAATCACCTAAGGGAGCTGGAAAGTCAAGACCACCAAAATCCTAACTTCAGCAGAAGAATCCTAATCACCAAAGTAAAAGCCCAAATATGGGACATAGTAGACAAAAATGCCATAGAAAAAAATCAACAAAGCAAAAAACTGTTTCTTTGAAAGGATAAACAAGATTGATGGACCCCTATCCAGGATGACCAAGAAAAAGAGAGAAAGAAGCCCAAATAAACACAATCACAAACATAAAAGGTCAAATCACAACTGACCCTGAAGAGATACAAATGACTGTCAGAGATTACTATGCACACCTACATGGAAACAAACTGGATAACTTCAGTGAAATGGAGGGCTTTCTGACATCACACAACCTCCCTAGGTTGAAACAAGAATAAAACTGAGATCCTAAATAGACTAATTACAGCCCAAGAAATTGACTCTGTCATAAGAAAACTATCTACAGAAAAAAAAAAAAATGCCTGGACTAGATGGATTTTCAGCAGAATTCTACAAAAAAAATAAAAGGAAGAGCAAATACTAATTCTATTGAAAACATTCCAAGCAGTTTAGGAAGATGGAACTCTTCCCAAAATATTTTATGAAGCTAACATCATACTGATACCAAAAATGGGTAAAGATCCAACAAAGAATAAAAACTACAGGTCAATATTCCTGGTGAACATAGATGCAAAATTCTCAACAGCATTTAGCAAATCAGATCCAACAACACATCTCAAAAATCATACACCATGACCAAGTAAGCTTTATCCCCAGGATGCAGGACTGGTTCAACATCTACAGGACCATGAATGTAATTAAATACATCAGCAGATGTGAAAACAAGAACCACACGATTATATCATTAAATGTGGAAAAAGCTTTTGGCAAAATTTATTATCTCTTCTTTAAAAACCCTTGAACGCCTAGGAATAGAGAAAACATACCTCAAAACAGTAAGAGTTATCTATGATAAACCCACAGCCAGCATATTGCTAAATGAACAGAAATTGGAGGCATTTCCTCTGAATACCAGAACAAGACAAGGCTGCCCCCTCTCACCCATCCTGTTCAACATAGTATTGGAAGCCCTAGCTGGAGCAATCAGTCAAGAGATGGAAATCAGGTGTATCCACAAAGGAAAGGAAGAAGTCAAGTAATCCCTCTTTGCTGATGATATGATCCTACACCTCAAAAATCCAAGAGAATCTGTCAAAAAACTCCTTGTGCTGATAACTTTGATGCAGTCTCAGGTTACAAAATAATTGTGCAAAAGACAGTTGTATCCTTATCCACCAACAACAAACAAGCAGAGGACCAAATAAAAAGCACAATCCCATTCAAAATGGTCACAAAATGAATGAAATGTCTCAGTATCTTCCTAACCAGAGAAATGAGAGACCTTCACAATGAACACTACAAAACACTGCTCAAAAGAAGTCAAAGATAACACAAACAAATGGAGAAATATTCCATGCTAATGGATTGGAAGAATCAACATTCTTAACTCATTTGCTACTGCTGACATGAATTTACACCATTCCAAATTGTTTCTGGTTGCTGCTTACTTGAATTTATGTCTTTGCAAATTCTGTATCTGAATGCTGCAGCATTGTCATTTGCATGTGTTATCATATTTTGCTTGAAAATGAATAGTTGGGCAAGAAAAGAGAAAGTTAATTGAGATAATTATCTGATATCAACTGTGCAATGTTGTTGTTGATTTTTGTGGTTGGTAAAAATTGCAAGTTGGTCATTATTTTGTTCTAATTAGTGTTGTGTACTTGTATTGTGATATTTCAAGGTTTTCATACTTCAGCATTAAAAATAATTTATCATAATTATGGAAAATGAAGAAATATATGCTGAAGAGATTCCCAAGGTTAAAGGTGAATCCACTGAACTTATTAGTGATAGTGACACAAATAGTGATGTAATGATGTAATGCCAACAAAGAATTATAATGCAGACAATCTAGAACAGTAAATCTAGTACTAGTGAGAGTGAATCACATTGAATGGAAAAAATATGCTCCAAAAAGAAACTCAGGTGTGTTTATTGGAAATCTAGATGTCAAGTTATTTCCAAATGATCCTAAAAGTAAAAGTGAAGCTCTTGGACTATTTATTGGAGATTATTTTATAGAAATGACCACAACTGAGTCTAACAGATATTATGATCAGATGCACCACAGAAATTTTTAAAAAGTGAAACAATACTACAGTATCCAAGATGAAACAATTTCTACTAATAAACATTTTGATGGGACGAGTGAAAAAAACCACAATACATGATTATTGGTCATCACATCCATCAATTGCTACACCTTTCTTTTCAAAAATAATGACACAAAATATATTCCTACAAATTTTGCTGTTTTGAGTTTTCCAATAATGCAGAAATGCAGTCAAATCCAAAGAGATTATGCAACATTGAACCTGTAATAAATTATGTTTTAAGTATGTTCAACATTGTGTACAAACCTGAACAAGAACTTTCCTTGGATGAATCCATGATCATGGAAGACTGTCTTTTGGGGTTTATAATCTGAATAATAATACAAAGTATGGGATGTGAGTCAGAGTGGTGTCTAGGGCAAATACTGGATATATTGACCACTTTCAGCTGTATAGTGAAAACAGTGACAATTTAGAAAAGACCATTTCACTTGTGCTTAATGACAGAAATTTGCAGCAACCAGTTTCAGATTTTTTTTTTATTTTCACCTGTTCTGTGTATTAAGAAAGTGAAAACTTTGTCAGTCGTGAATGTGTTAAGATGTCCATCCTACCCAAGGCAATCTACAGACTCAACACAATACCCATTAAATTACTGACATCATTCTCAGACCTGGAAAAAACAATACAGAAATTCATATGGAAAAAATGAATGATCTTGAATCACCAGTACAATCCTTAGCAAATGAAACAAAGTAGGAGGTATCCCACTTCCAGATTAAACTTTATTATAAGGCTACAATAAGCAAAACGACCTGGTATTGTGCAAAAGCACTGACATAGTCAATTAAAACAGACTAAAGATTCTGGAAGCAAAACCTCAATTATTCAACCCACTCATCATTGACAAAGTCTCCAACAAAAACCACTGGGGAGAGGAGAACCTATTCAGTAAATGGTACTGGGAAAAATGGCTAACCACATGTAGAATAATGAAACAGGTCCCCTAACTATCACTATACATAAAAATCAACTCCACATAGATCAAAGACCTAAACATAAAACCTCAAACTTTAAGGATCTTAGAAAACACAAGAGACAACCTTATGGGATTGAAAATAGTCAATGAATTCCTGATCAAAACCTCAAAATCCCATGCTACAAGAAAAAAGATAGACAAGTGAAACCTTATCAAACTGAAAAACTTCTGCAAAGCAAGAGATACCATCAAGAGAACAGGGAGATAGCCCACAGAATGGGAAAAATATTTGCAAACTGCCTTTCTGATAAAGGCCTAACATTCAAGATCTATAAGGAACTCATATGTGCCAAAAGAAAAAAAAAAAGACAGTCCAATTACAAATTGTGTGAAAAAGATGAAAAGGCACTTCTCAAAAGAAGACTTAGAAGCAGCCAACAGACACATGAAAAAATTCTCAACCTCATTAATTATCAGAGAAAGGCAAATCAAAAACAAATTGAAATACCACCTAACTCCAGCATGAATGGCCATCATTAATAAAAAAAAAAAAAAAAAAAAACAGATACAGACCAGGATGTGGAGAAAAGGGATATCTTTTATACTGTTGTTGGGAATGCAAACTAGTTTAACTTCTATGTAAAACAGGGTAGTAATTTCTAAAAGAACTAGAAATTGACCTTTCATATGACCCAACAATCCTCCTTCTGGGAGTATACCCAGAGGTACTTAAATCATTCTACAGAAAAGGATTCCTGCACATGCATGTTTATTGCAGCACTATTTACTATAGCAAAAACATGGAACCAATAATGCTGCCCATCAAAACTGGACTGGATAAAAAAATTGGTACACATACATGATGGAATATTATGCAGCCATAAGAAAGAACACAATTATGGATTTCCTAGCAACTTGTATGGATTTAGAGAAACAAAGAACTCAGTACCACATGTTCTCACTCATAAATGGACCCTGAACATTTACTATAATACTATAAGGAAGCAATTGGCAGTAGCTGGAAATTGCCAGGGGAGGGGGAGTCATGTAACATCAATAAGGGTACCTGATCTCAAACCAGGTGAAGTGGGAACCAACGGGAGGCCCAAACCTTACCTGTACAATGCTCACTTGTATACCTAACACTGAGTTGTATCCCACATCTTTAAAATAAAAATTACAAAAAAGAAATAAAGAAGCATTTAATAGCTATAGACAATCAGAAAGAATATGAGGATGGGGAATATGAGCTTTTTTTCTCCCAGTCCTGTTTAGATTCCCCAACTTCAGCCATACTTTCTAGCACTGCCTTACTCCTTCCCTCATAAGCTGCTTAAACTTTAATAAGAGAGGGTAAAATATCAACATTGGGAATAAAAGAAGTGTAATGGAAAGAGATTTTAAGAGATAGGGGAGTGATATTACTATCTCTTTATTATCTTTCTACACAGGATCAATTTACAAGTGTTTATTATGGGTCTATTATATGCAGAACTTGACACTTTGTGCAGTTAAATTGCACTTCAAAATAACAATTAGGATGGCTTGGTGGCTCAGCCTGTAATCCCACGCCTTGGGAAACTGAGGTGAGTGGATTGTCTGAGCCCGTGGGCTCGAGACCCACCTGGGCAACTTGGTGAGACCTCATCTCTACAGTAAATTTAAAAAATCAGCCATGCGTGGTAGCTTATGCCTATAATTCCAGCTACTCAGAAGGCTGAGGCGGAAGGATCACCGGAGTCCAGCAGGTCGAGGCTGCGGTGGCTGCGAGCAGCCACTGCACTCCAGTTTGGGCGACAGAGTGAGACTCCAACTCAAACAAACAAACAAACAAACAAACAAATAACAATTAGGTCAATGCTATGTACTTAATTGTGTTTTCCCCACACATTTATATGCTAAAGCCCTATCACCTAATATGTCTGCATTTGAAGACAGAGCTTATAAGGAGGTAATTAAGGTTAAATGAGGTCATAAGAGTGTGGCCTTGATCCAGCAAGATTAGAGCTTCAATATAAAAAAAAAAGATACCAAAGAATTTGCTTTTTCTCTGTGTGTATCATGTGAGAAAACAGAAAGAAAACAAATGTCTACATGTCAGGAAAATCCTAAACCCTTTGAGAACATTGATCTTGGACTTTATAGCTTCCAAAATTGTTAGAAAATGTATCTTTTAAAATGTTGTTGTTTAAGCCATGCAGTCTATGGTATTTTGTTATGGAAACCTGAGCTGATTGATGCAACTCTCATTTGTAGATCTCTTGCTGGCTTATCTCATCATCAAAGACTTCTATGAGATAGGTGTTTCAATTATTCCAGTTTTACAAATTAATGCAATAAAGCACAAGGAGACTCGATAACTTGCACAAAGTTACACAACTAATATGAAATAGAAATAAGAATCAAACCATACTGATTGCCAAACAATGTTCTAAACTGGCATAAAATGTTATACAATATTTTTTTGTGGAACAATATAAATGTTCTAGTCCTTGTAATGTTGCCAAAAAAGGATTGACAAACAATATAATACCCAGAAACAACAAATAAAAATAAAATAATTTAATTGGGTAACAAAGAAATAAAAATACAACCTTGCACTTGTTGCTGTTAATGGAAATTAGATAATTTTGAAAAAAAATCTTCCAAATTACCACAGAACACCTGTGAGCTACTCATGCAATACAGTGAGAATAAATGGTACATTGTATAGAAGGTATTCCTTTAAGGCATGCAAATAGATTATATGAAGTTTCTACATTCAGGGTATTTTTATGTAATATGTAATAGACAAAAAATGAGTCTAAGACAAATAAAATTTAAACACACACACACAAAGCTTGTGACAAATAGTCGCATAAGCAAAATATTAAAGGTATTTAAATAAAGAAGAAATCACACTCATTTGGGGAATTATTTTCACCCCACATGTAGTAGCATTGATTGCTATGTTAGACAATCCTAAAGTAGTACTCTATGCTTAGTTGTTCTACACATAATCTTAAATCACTCTTTTTAGTCAACTCTTCCAAGAAAATATATCCTGTGCAATTAAGATAAACAATGGGGATTTTACTGCATATTTTTATGAGAATGAAGAAAAATTAGTTTACATTGAACATCACATTGTAAATATTTTAATACTCCCCAAGAACATGTGTTTACAACACCTCAGAGTCCTTCCTCCTCCAATTATCACTTTTTCTGTTCTCCTTTCTATATATTTCTCCAGAAAAGCGTCAAATATCTATTCTGCTCTTGTTTCCGCCCCAAGAGTTTTGAAACTTTTCTTTATGTATAAGTATACAATGTTCTGTACTTTTTTAGACTAAATGTTCTATATAGATTCCTCATGTCTTGCATTCCTTATATTCATTAAACACACTGCTTAGAGAGCAAAGGTCTTTAGGAATATTAGGAGTATTTTCTCCACAGAAAGAAGTATGGCCAAAAATATTATTCCTTTAACATAAAGAATAAAAATAGATACATTGTTTGGCATAGATATCTTAAAATATTTTATTACAATCTTTAATTGTTCAAAATATTTACACATATTTATGGGGTACCTGTAATATTTTTTAAATGCATATACTGTGTAATAACGAACTCAGGATTTTGAAGGTTTCTGTTACCTTGGCTATTTATTATTTATATGTGTTGGAAACCTTTCAAGTTCTCTGTCCTAGCAGTTTTGAAATACACAATACATTTTTTTAACTTTAGTCACCCTACCCTGCTGTCAAATATTATAAATCCTTTCTTCTATCTAACTATATGTTTGTACCAATTAACTAATTTACCTTCACCAGCATTCCTATCTCCACACAATTCCTGAGCTCTGATAGCTATCATTCTATTCTCTACATTCATGAGCTCAACTTATTTATCTCCCATGTATGAGTGAGAACACATAATATTTGTCTTTCTATGCCTTGCTTATTTCACTTGACAACGTAATTTTTAGTTTCATCCAAGTTGCTGCAAATGACATCATTTTATTCATTTTCATGGCCAAATAATTTAGCATTATATTCCATCTTTAGAGAAGTTTCTGTTCATGTTTTTTGGCCACTTTTAAATTGGGTTGCTAGTTTTTTGTTTTGTTTTGTTTTGTTTTTCTTTCACTTCATTTGAGTTCCTTGTAGATAGATACTACATGTAAGGTCTTTGTCAGATGTATAATTAGCAAATTTTTTTTTCCATTCTGTGGATTTTTTCCTTACTTTCTTGATGGTCTCTTTTTCTATGCAAAGGCTTTTCAGCTTGATGAGTACACACTTATCTATCTTAGCTTTTGTAATGTTCATTTTTGGGGATTTGGTCATGAATTCTTTTTCTACTCCAATGTCTAGGAAAGTGTTTTCTAATTTTCTTCTAGGTTTCTTATAGTTTGAGTTTTAACATTTTGATCCTTGATCCATGTTGAGCTGATTTTTGTATATGGTGATAAATAGGAGTCTTCTGCCTGTAGTTAGCCAGTTTTCCCAACACCATTTGCAAAATATATTCTCGTCCCCCCAATGATTGGTATTAGTGGCTTTCTAAAAGATGAGTTGGTTGAAAGATTGTATTTTTACTTCCTGAATCTGTATCCTGTACCATTGGTCTATGTGCCTATTTCTGTACCAATAGCATACCATCATGACATGGTTACTGTAGCTTTTTAATAAAGTTTAAAGTTTGAAAGTGTGATACCTTTCACTTTGTTCCTTCTTCTGAGGATGTTTGTGGTTATTTGTGCTCTCTTTTTGTTTCTGAATAATTTCTGTATTGTTTTCAGGTCTGTGAAAAAAAGATACTGGCCATTTGATGGGCATTGCATTGTATCTGTAGATTGCCTTGGGTAGGATGGACATCTTGACAATATTAATTCTTCCAATGAATGAGCATGGGAAGTTTTTCCAATTGCTTGTGTCATCCTTTATTTCTTTAAGCAGTGTTTTGTAGTTCTTGTTGTGAAGCTCTTTCACATCTCTGGTTAGGTGGATGCCAATGTATTTCATTTATTTGTGTGACTATTGTGAATTGAATCAGGATTGTGCTTTTTATTTGGTTCTACACCTGCTTGTTGCTGGTGCATAGTAATACAACTCTTTTACACATTGATTTTTGTAACCTGAGACTTTACCAAAGTTGTTTATCAGTGCGAGGAGGCTTTTGACAGAATACCTACTGATAGGTTTCCTAGGGGGATGGGAAAGGAGGTTGTACTTAAAACAAATCATCATATAAACTTTGCAAAAGGAGCACAGAGTTGCAGAGGCCCCAAAAGCTATCACTGTGCTATAATTAACAGTGTTCTGTTACTAATTGCTTTACTGCCAATGTCTGCTTTCCCGGAGACCTACATCCCAGAGCTATGTGACTGATAATGTCCTGGTACTGACTGTCAGTGTTTGGTTTCCTAAGGCTGCATTTCAGAGACAAGTAATTAACAACATCCCAGGTGGTGACTGGTTTAATGCGGACATCTGCACTTCAGGGCCTTGGAACTGGCCACAACAGTACCAATATCTGCATCTCAAGGCCAGGTGACAGACAGCTTAAACTCCAATAAGCCTCAACTAGGATTTTATAAATGGCCTGCAAGAGAACAAAGGCCACTGGTTTCTCTCTATAGAGTCAGTCACTGCCCCTTTCCCTTCTTTTCTTTAATAAACCTTTTTAAACACCAGTGGCTTGTCTCTTCCTTTTCATGATACGTTACATTTTTCGTGCTGAAACCTGGGAAGAGGTTTTTGGCTAAGACTCACTGGATCTCCCCTCTCTCTCTCCCCTTCTCCCTCTCCATCCCATGACTTGATGCACTTCCTGGCTGCCTCTTCTGAACCTGCAATAAGGACACACCCTGAAATCTCCCTGGTTAACATAAAGTGTGTATGCTCCTTTCAACCTGGGAGAAAATCCACTGCAACTGGGTGGGCTTTTCTCTCACAAGTCCACCTCTGGGAGTCCCTTCCTTTAAACCTTGCTGTGAAGCCAAGAAGAGCCCTGGAACAGGACTCTCTTACCTTGCTAAATTACCATCCATGCATCGACTCACATTTCATCCATTGTTTACAAGGGTGAGTGAAACCTCTTGTCAGATCCTCTCTCCCTCTCTCATCTCTCTCATCTGGAAGTCCTAGTGCTAGGCAGGAGGATCTCCATGACCCTCGGGTCAGTCTGGTCCTTGAATTGAGGATGCTCATTCCACAGCAGGCCATCATTGCTCTCTGAGAAGGCCATGGGAACAGGGACACCTTTTCCCTTGGACCTTCCTCTTCATCCTTTCTCACCATCCTTTCTCACCTTGATCCATTCTCCATATTTGGCTACAATGGGAAATTCTCAACCCCAATTTTCAAAATCTACTCTTCTAGGATGCTTTCTCCAAAACTTAAAGGCCTTAGGTTTCCAAGAGGAGATTAAACCAAAAAGACTTATCTTCTATTGTAATATGGTTAGGCCAAAATACAAACGTAGTAATGGGCCCCAGTAGCCAAAAAATGGAACTAGCCATTACTAAACTTTATGGGACCTCAATAACTCCTACTACCCCAATGGCAAGTGGTCAAAAATCCCTTATGTTCAGTCATTCTTAGCTCTTCACTCTCAAAACCCTCTCTTTGTAAATCTTGCTCTACTTCTCAAATACTCATAGCCTACTCTGCTCTTAACACAACATCTCCTGATCTATGTTCAAACTTTTCTTTTTTCCATCTTTCTCATCACAGTCAGCCACCCATAATTTCTAATCCCATTGCAGTAGCCCCAAATCACACTCCACAGCCTCCACTTTATGTCTCCTTTTCTAGTCTATGAAAAGTAATCTTTTAAAAAATAAATCTCCTCTTTCTTGATTCTAACATTTTCTGGATATCTCAGTAAAATTGCCAAGATATCTCTCTCTCTCTTTCTTATTTCTTAACTGGTAACCCTCTGTGGACTATGTTAAAACCTGATGGCAACTAAAAGCTCCAACTAAGGCTATACTTCAGAGTACTAAAATGTCCCAGGGAAAATCATCAAAACCACTGCAGGGTGAAAAACTAAGGTTAACTCTTTACTTCCTTCTAATCATGATCTCTAAGTTTCCCATGGACTGGGCTGAATCTTGGAGGACAACTGATGGTCTCTGCCTAGGTTTACTCCCTAAGGAGAAAAAAAAAAGAACCCAACGGGTGAAAAACAAAGTGCTTGCTTTGTTTGCTATTTTGTTGTTGTTGTTGTGGGTGAATCAACTTCACAAAAACCTTAAAACTTCAACAACTGTGTAATATGCCTTTCTGTGCCTCTGGTAAGTCATCCCTCATTTATCACCCACACACCCACATATGTAAATACGCTCTTAAATTCCTGGGTCTCTCAGACTTTTAAAGCTCAAAAACAAGTCCAACTGTATCCTTGTTTCCTTTTACTGCAATACTGCTTAATGACCTTGGCACCAGCTCTGGCCTGTGTCCCAACCTGCCCCAGAGAACTCTTTCAACTGGTGGCCAAATAAGGAAAATTCCACTTATATAAGCTGGGGGATGGCAAAACCTGGCCAAGAAAGGTAACTTCCTAACTTCCAATACACTGCTGCAGCTTCATTTGCTCTTAAAAGGAAATGACAAGTACCTTAAAATTCCATATATTCAGGTCTTTTATAAGTTAGCTTTCCATCTAAATATCCATTCCTCCTGCCATATTTTTGTCTCTTATCTCTCATAATCTGCTTTTATTCCACTCTCCAACAATTTTCCTTCTTGCTCGTCCTTCTTGCCCTCCACCTCTACCTGTGGAGGAGGGGCCGGCATTTACTGCAGTGACACCTAACTGGCCTCCAATCTCTCCTCTCTTTCACCTTCAAAGAAGGGGCCAACACCAAAGGCCATGGCATCTGACCCCAGCCTACAGCTTTCTTGTCCCCCTTCCCCCACTGCCTAATAACTCCCTGGTGGCAGCCCTACTAGCTGCAGCAAATCAAACCATGTGTGCCGCCTCCTCACCACTCCCAACATGTACTTGAGGAGCCCATTCAAGTTTTCACATGACTTAACCAGTCTCTCCTCAGTGGGTGGCCAGGACAAAAGATGTTTGTCCTTTTTCTTCTATAATAAATCTCTCTCAAGTTAAATCTAAACTGGGACTATATCAACTTTCTTCCCAAACAAGAGTAAAGGACTCATGTGTTAATTAATCTTGTTAACCAACTAAAAAAAATCAATTGTAATTTTAATCTGCTTTTCCAACTAAATGTGCAAATAAATACTCTAGTAAAATTTTACTTCCACGTTTACCATATGTTAAAATATTAACGTTAAATAACACCCGTGTTTGTTATATAAGACTTGCTAAGGTTCTATTTTATAAACAAAAGATTAAATCACCTGTTGTGCCTAACTAACATCCTCTTGTGAGACAGGTAAAACTTTAAATGATAAACACCCTGTATGACATAAGATTTAAAAACTGGCCATTCCCACCTAGTTAAGTCACTTTTAATAAGCCAACGACTTCTCCTGCTGGACAGATAAAATACTGGATATTCTGTGTGAGTACAATAAGGTTGGGAACTAATCACTCTCACCTAAGTATACACACCTTACAACTAAAACTGTAATTTAATAATTTATAAGGGTTTTTAACAAATATGCTTGTTCATAATTATACATAAATGAGAGCAAATCATTTCATATCCATGTGGTCTGTTCACTCTAAAGGGTTTTATATCAGACTGTTACAAACAGACAAATAGAAAGTTTCATATGTATAACCTATTAAAAAGAAGGTTTTAAGTTTTTTTCAGCCAAAACGTTAAGAAAAGAAATAATGCCAACATGGAGGGCAGCAGAACCAGAGGGTCCAAGAAGCATCCCAACTGTCAGTCACCGTTAGTGACAAAACTCCAACTGCCCATCGAAACCTGGTGAGAATAAAACTGCTAAGGAGATGATGTCCATTTCTTATGGGTAGAGTCTGTGAAGGCAATACAAGCATAGTTGTCCCCAGAAGGCCTAAACCTCCTGGACCTTGTTCACTATGCAGACCAGAAAACCACTGGGAAACAGGTGCACTCTCTTCTGAAGAGAGGAGAGAACACTTGACTCACAAATAGTGCTTACGAAAGCCTGGAAATCTGCTAAAGTGCCTGATATTGGCTCACTGTCACCCAATAACTCCCAAGTAAATATTAGGACACTGGAACGCAAATTAATTCCTCAATTTAACACAGGCACCAGCCTTCTGGTCCTAGCCATCATGTTGAAATTATATAGCCTTATCGTAATCAAAAGTTAACAAAAATTAATTCAATCTATAAAGAGAAAAAAGTTATCTAAAAAACAAAAAATAAAGCCGCGCTCAGTGGCTCAGCCTGTAATCTCGTGCCTTTGGGAGGCTGAGGTGAGTGGATTGCCTGAGCCCGCGGGTTCGAGACCCACTTGGGCAGGTGAGACCTCATCTCTACAATAAAATTAAAAAATTAGCCAGGTGTGGTAGTGCGTGCCTGTAATTCTGGCTACTCGGAAGGCTGAGGCGGAAGGATCGCCGGAGCCTAGCAGGTCGAGGCTGCGGTGGCCGGGAGCGGCCACTGCACTCCAGTCTGGGTGAAAGAGTGAGACTCCAACTCAAAAAAATAAATAAATAAAAATAAAAAAAATAAAAAATAAAAAAGGCAAAGGAAGAAATCTAAAATGTTGCTATTAAGGTAATGCTTTTGGTGAAAAAATTAATCTTGTATGGTACTTTTCTTCTATAATAGAATGGCTGACTATTTAAAGGAAGGAAAATATAGAACAAAAATAAAAGATTCAAGCATATCAAAAGATAGTATATGTCTTACAGGGTATGTATAATCTCCAAAAAAGTTTCTCCTTTAAACAACAGAATGGAAAGGAAAAGACAGAATTTAGTTAGCCCCTCCACTGTCTTTGCTACAAAAAAAAAACAAGGTTTTTTACCTTTCAAAAATCTTTATACTATCACTTACTAAATAAAGACTGAAGGTTCCCAGAACTCCAAGCCCAACTCTCCTTACATCTAAGGAGCCTAGGGTAACTCTCACAGTGGCAGGTAAGCAGATCCTTTTTCTCATTAACATGGGGGCCACTGACTGTGCTATGCCTACCTACTCCAGAAAAACAAAGGGCTCTCAGGTCTCTGTTGTGGGGTCAATGGTTTAGTATCTACTCCATGGATTACTGAGCCTCTGCCTTGCACACTTCAAAATATTCACTCAGACTCTAATGCCCTTAAGCTGTAGCGGGAAAATAGAGAGATCATGACACCGAGACGATTATAGGAAGTGGCACTTTATTATGCTGGCTGGCTCAGCAGGCTCGGGGGACAAATGCTTCCAGGTTGAGCCCCACAGAAAGGAAAAAGAATGGTCTTATACACTTTTTTAGGTAAGGGAGGGGGTCATGTTGAGTGATTACACATTCTCTTTGGAATCTTACAAGGTTGTACTCAGCAAAATCAGATTTTTCAAAGAACAAATGATCTCCATGAAATGCAAGGCAGCAGGGTCTGCAAGCAGGGTTGTAAACTGTCAACTTCAAAAGAGGGGCTTTGGATATGTCTCTGAATTAGTTACTCTTTTGCATTTCCATGAGAGCCATCAGTCTCTGTCCATTTGGCCTTTTCAAACAAAACCGGCCTGGCGGGTCTTTAGAGCTTGCCACTTGGCTTTCAAAAGGAAATACTTTTAACTGCTAGCAACCCCCTTCCTGCCACATCATTCCTCTCTTGATGTTTGATCTTTTATAGATTTAAAGCATCATTATTTTAAATTTGGTGCACTACCATTACATGGGTCACAGTTTTTTGTTTAATAAGTGTTTCCACAAACTTAGAAATGGCATTCAAAATTATTGGGGCTATGCAAGGGAAGATAAGACAGGAGGATTCCACCAATAGGACTATAGATCCAATAATATAATTAAATTTTTCTAGACCCGAGAACATGTTTTTAAACCAATTGCCATTTCTTTTCTTTTCTTTTTTTTTTTTTTTGAGTTGGAGTCTCACTCTGTCACCCAGACTGGAGTGCAGTGGCCACTCCCAGTCACTGCAGCCTTGACCCACTGGGCTCTGGCGATCCTTCCACCTCAGCCTTCCAAGTAGCCGGAATTACAGGCACACATTACCATGCCAGGCTGATTTTTTGATTTATTGTAGAGATGAGGTCTCGCCACGTTGCCCAGGCAGGTCTCAAACCTGCGGGCTCAGGCAATTCACTCACCTCAGCCTCCCAATGGGTGGGATTACAGGCTGAGCCACTGAGCCTGGTTGCCGATTTTTATGCCTTGCCATTTTTGCACCAGGACATGGGGAAGTCTTTTAACATTGGTGGCTATATTAGTTATGGCTTTACTATTATTATCTATTTGCAAACAACAGTTAGAGCTATTAAATTGACCACATACTCCTTTTTTTTCCACTAGCAGGTAGTTCAAAGCTAAGCAGTTTTGATAAATAACTCCATGCATTTGGGCTTGCTGCTGAGCAACAAGTTCAAAAGCCATGGCTGTTTGATTAGTTATAATTTCCAAGACAGTGTGTAACCTGATAATGTGATTTAGCATATATATATATATATAGGCGTGCGGCGTTTCTGACTCCTATCTTGTGCCCATGTGACTGGGTCATAAGTATTTATAATTTTCTGGAGTGGCCATTTGTTATTTTTCCAAACCTGGGTCCCTTCTATTTTAGGAACTTGGTCGAGGTATCAAGCATTTCCTGTTTTGAGGCCTTCATAAAGGGGAATGCCTAGTTCATCCCCCCTTGGGTTAGGCAGGAAGAAAAATCCTGGCTGTATTATTCCTATGGTACATGTGCCTTTTCATAATGGTGGGATCTGGGCATATGCAAACTTTCCATATGTCCAAAATAGCCATTTTGTACATTGAGAAGATTTAGTCGCATACGCAGATGCCCAATACCAAACAGGCCTTGACCACCAGAACAAACTTCTGGCTGGGATGAATAACAATGGAAAACTCTTATGTCTGGCCAGATAGTTTCTAAACACGTATATGCTGGGTGTGTAAGGGAAGCGATAAACACCCAAATTAGGCAGTAATACATAAAGGCACAAGAACATTTCCTATTATACGAAAGAATGGAAATGCTAGTGAAACCCTTTTATAACATGCTCAATGAGGACTACTCTGTTAATTCTACAGCAAATAAAGTTAGTTCTACAGCAATTAAAATGACAAACAGTTTAGCAAATATAAAGGTTGACCAAGCAAAACAATGGATTATCAGTAATGTCTGCAGAGTTTTTAAGCTGAATTCTTAATCTTCTGCTGTGAGTCGATCAGTCATCTCAGGTGTGTGACTGAAGCAGGGCTTGAGAAATTTTGACTTTCCAGAAGGTCAGCTTAAGGGGTGTTACTGAATCTGTGTTGCACTCCCAGTCCTGGAAGGCCAGCTTAATTCTGCCATATAAAAAAACAGTAAAAGGCCCCCTCCAGAGGGACTTTAAAGGTTATACATTCCTTTTTTTTTTTTGCCCATACCATATCACCTGGCTTAAAAGAATGGGCATCAGTAGTTAAACTAATTGACAATTGTTCTTTGATTTAACAATGGATGGCATTTAGGACTGAATCTAAGACTTCCTAATTCCTTTAAGTCTTCCTGTATGCACTTAACAAGAGGGGGTGGCCTCCCATAAAGAATTTCAAAAGGTGAGAAGCCAGTTTACTTTATTCAAAGACCTCTTTTTGAACCTTTTCCCATAGCAGGGGTTCCTGTTCACCCCACTTTGAGGCTTCATAGAGGAGTTTCATCATGATAGAGAAGTTAGATATTTAAATTCTATAGACTAGTATAGGAACAGGACCACCTTTAGGGTTCTTTTTCTTTCTTACAATTGTTGGTTGGATCCTTCCTTTCTTCAATATTTAGCAGCACTTACTCCTCTGGGGTGTTTGAGTTTCTTCTGGTCCAAGAAGTGTCTAGGGAAATAAGCTTATATACTGTGATTAAAATTTGTTCCAAATGCACAACACATTTTCTTATGAGCATTTATGTTTGTGGCCCCTTTTCTTTCAGAGGTGTAGGAAAAGGCCTACCATTAAACAATTTCAAAGGTTTAATGTTGGGGACCGGCCATGGAGGCCTGCCTGAGTGTTAGGGATCCAGGCAGGTTGCAGACCCTGAGACCGCTAGGACGAGTTCAGGAGCTGAAGGCCCATTCCCTCTTCCCTTCTTTGCTGTTTTGGCATGTTCCACTAGCAGGGACTTTGATGATATAAGCATGAAGTTCTGAGAGTATGACAGGCATGGCTTACGTTAGGAGTCCATTATTCCGTTTCTCACAGACTGCGGTTTCAGCTTTAAACGTAACATAATTCAAACTCAGGTCACATTTGGGAGCCTTTAATACAGTACAAGCTTCCTTTAAGATTTAATAGTATATTTGTAGAATTAGTATATACATACAAAGTGCTGTTTCAATCTTAATAACATAGATAAATATCTAGAGCTACCAGAAATGACCCAGCGTGATCTTTTGACTGAGCCACATTCCTTAGGAATTGGTTTGGGCTATAATTAAGAGTTTCTATAGTATAGGTAGAATTAGCATAAAATAGAGAGGAATTGGTATTTAGGTTGGTTATTAGGTGTTGCATATGCATAGGTTTTAAAAGTTATTTATTATTAGAATATTATGATATTCTAATAATAAATAACTTTTAGAGTTGTATTGCTTTTGAGAAATATTAACCAAGCATGAGGAACAGTGAGATAGTTTGGGGATCCTCATTCCTCATGCTTGGGGAAACACCTGGTGGGTAGGGAACGCCCCTCATCCACCTGGTTCTATGTTCATGTAAATGTCTTGTGATTTACTTGGAATTGTCCTTCCTCTTACTCCAGGAAATACCAGTGGGTGAGGGATGCCCCTCATTCACCTAGATTTGTGTCCATGTAAAGGTTTTGTGATTTAATTGAGATTGCTCTTCCTCATGCCTGAGGAAACACCTGGTGGGTGGGGGGGTGGCCCTCCTGCACCTGGCTTGTGTTCACGTGGAAGACTTGTAAGACTGCCTGTGTAAAATTTGGGATAAATACATGCTGTAAACCCCCAATAAATGGCTTCTGCTCAATTTATTGGACAGATGTCCACTTTCTTTCTTTCTCTTTCTCTTTCTTTCTTTTAATATCTGTCCCTCCAGAAATAATTGCTGATGCCATCACACCTTCCAAGGGACCTCCTATATCTCTTTTTGGGGGCTAGTCCCTCAAAGTTTAACAAATTCCATTTCAGGGACATGGATCCTGAATGATACAACACCAAATACCTATGTTTACTTTACTCATGTCTCCAAAGGGTTTCTAGTGATTACTATGCTAAACTGCAAATTGAAAGATTGTATTGTCCTAGTTCTACATCTGATGGAGTTTTCCCTGGATTTGCCAAGGGGTAGGATAGGTTGCCACTCGGCCTGCAGTAGAAACGTTTGAACGCCTTCTAAAACCTACCTATAGGAAATTTATTTATGTCTATCCTGTGCTAGCTACCCTGCCTCAATTATTTATTCTTTAGAGATTTTTTGATACCATAAACATTTGGGGTGCTGAGGGGTGAAGGTTCGTCTTCTGTAATTTCTTCAGAGCTGATAATGGGTGCAGTCTTGCCTAGCCAGAGATCAAAAATCTCTCCCTGTCTGACTTGAGGTGTCCTGATTTGTTTGCTGGCACTGACTGGAATTCTTGCATGACTGTTATATGGGCATGACATTACTGGATTCTAGTTCAGTAAAAGGAATAAAGTCAGGCTTACATTTTGACAATTGTAGGCAGTGGCTGATTACCTTTTTGTACAAAAGCTACAAGACCTGAAGTTAACATAACTTAAATGATAAACTTTAATTTCTGCAGCTTTATTACAAATACCAGTCTTTGGGGTTTTTAATGTATTTCTGGGCTATAATGGTAGCCTGACAGATTGTTTTAGGCTATAATTTGAACTAGGCACTTAAGTAAATCTTATATAAAATTTGAAGAGAAATTCAAAAATGTTTGGAGACTTGCATCCAGAAAAGACTTTATTATTCCTAGATTGTTTATAGAATTTCTCCTGTATATATATTTTTTTCTCATAAACATTCATCATACCATTTTTGGCATGCTTATACTATTTTATTTTTGTTTTCTACCCCCTTTTTGAGAATTCTCATAACTATATACTTTATTATAGGACAGAAATGTACCATATAAGATTTCCTTTTAGATAAAAATATCTTTTTTCTTATATTCCTTCCTTTTTTGTTTTCTTACTAAAACCTTATTTGTATACTAACAACCATTTTATATTTTTCCTTTGCTTTTTGCTTTCCCTTTTATTTATTTATAGATAACCCTTTACAGTTATAATTTGAATTCACCTTTTAGTAACCATTAGGTGAAACATTTAACTTTTGGAACACCTTTAACTTTCACTAGAGAGAGGTTTTAGGAGAAAGAAGTTCAGTATGAGCACAAGGGCTAAAAACTTAGCCTCAGTATTAATTAAGAAATTAATTTGGACCCCAGCCACATTCATATAGACCCAAGGATTCTCTGGGTTGATGACAAACAAAGTGCTGTGCTGGGTCATGTGCCTCCCCCTTCAGTCAACAGCCACCATCACCGAACTAGGTGTTCTCCCTGCCCCTCAGGAGAGGCCACACCATCTCTTTCAGTGGCTTTTTAATCCAGGTGTTGGAAAAGGTCCTGGAGGTTTAGGCCATCAAGAACAATTGTGCTTTAAGTGCCCAGAATGACCATATTCACAGCAGCTGATACCATCCCCCTTAGCAGATTTATCCTTATCAGGCCTCTTTTGGGTGGCTGGAGCTTTGCCTTTAGTGGCAATTGCCAATTTGTTTATCTTCCCTCTAGTTAGTGCTCATTTTGGAGTTCTTCTCCTCTTTTTTTTCCTTAATGTTTCAGTTTCTAAGAACTTGAGAGGCTTTCTATAATTGGAAGTTTAGTATTCATAGTCCCAAGTCAAGCCTCTGGAGTTAGGCATTTAACATTCTATAGGATATAATCTTGTTTGCAAAGTAGTAAAATAAATTTTTAAAATGCCTTTGTGTACAGAACTTTTGACCATTTTAGTTTATTATTATTATTTGGTCTACAAATTGAACTTAATTGCCAGATAGTTTGGCTCCTTTCCAAATCTTATTATCTGCTAACTTGTAGTGAGTTCAAATTTGATTTTCAATAATGCACTTATTATTATTATTAAATCTTAAACGACATAATTTTAATTTGCTCCAATTATTCAAAATCTGTCCCATTGGGGTGTCCAAGGGCACAGACCACTACACACTGTCTTGTTCACATTTCTTGAAAACCCAGGATTTGCTCTGAACACTTGCAATTTATTTCTCAAAGGAGAATTTTAAAACAAACAAATAACTAAATAAATTCATAAATGGCAATGCCAGGAATTCCTAGGAACCCTGATGGTTTCTTCCAGGCTGAGTGTTCTCAGCCCTCCTTGAAGCCCCTGCCTTGTTTTTGTTCCACGACTTTCCAATGATGTCTACAAAATGGCAGTACAAAACCTTTTAGAGTGAATGGACCATGTAGATGTAAAATGATCTGTTTCTACTTGTTCTGAATTATGAACAGGCAAAATTGTCAAAAATCTTCATGAATTACTAAACAGCAGCCTTAGTCGTAAGATGTGGACAATTAAATGAAAGTGATTAGGTCTCACTCTATGCTCCACATTGTGCCTAGTACTTGACCTGTCCCTTAGGTGAAGTACCCAGGTTACAAGGTGACTTAATCAGGTGGGAATGGCCAGTTCCCATGCCTTATTAAGTCCTGCAAAATATTCAACATGTAAAGCTTTACCAGACTTGTAAGAGGTGTGCTAGTCAGGCATAGCCAAAAAACAAGCAAGCAAACAAACAAAAAAACAGTAGTGTTATCTAGCATTACAATATAAAGTAGGGACTCAGCATACATTACACAACTCTAAGAGACTTCCCAACTGTTTTCAGGGACAAGCAGTTGATTATGATCTTAGGCAAGGCCTAAACCTTTAGAAACAGA